>NC_088987.1:18808551-19108551 GCF_963932015.1 Anas acuta
ATCTCTCTCACACCAAGTCAGAAAAAAAATAGGAGAGATTTCTCTCTTTAGCTCCACTCATATTCAGGACTCTTTAATATTCCATCTATATTTTTACTAGGTATTGCAGAAGAGCTGTCTGTATTCTCCAAGGGAAAGCCTTTGATAAGTTGGGTAGCTCTTCAGGATACGTAACTTTACTTTTTTTTTTCTTTTTTTTTTTTTTTTTCTTTCTTCTTCTTCTTCTAAAAAGAGGTATGTGTCATTCAGGCTTCCAGAAAGTCTGAAAGTCTACTCCTGCTTGGAAAGTCCCATTTTCCCTTTAAAGGGAAGACGAAAAAAAAATCTTCATCTTTCAGAATCCTTAGATGTTTTTATGGATCTTTTGTTGACTACTTTGTGAACTCAGAAGTCTGATATCAGCTACTCTATAGAAAGGATACAGGCTGTTCTACCGTAACTGGAATTATTTTTAAACACTTCCCCCTCACAGACCAAATCCTTGGAGGCTAAGGGGGGAGACAGACCAACTGCGCTTATGTGGAGAACAGAACAGCCTACAAGAGCACAGTTCAGGAAAAAATATGGAAAGTGTGGTGAAAGAAAACAGGTTATGCATGTTCAGAGTAAACGTATTTTGACAGTGTCATGAGAGACAATCGACAACTTAGATCTGGATACAAAAGCTCAGGTCAGACAATTCAATTAATGTGCCTGCCTGAGAACTTGCACCCCAGCCCAATTATTGGCAGACCGATACATCCTTATGACTACTAATAATTATGCCTTTGCTGAAATATCCACTCAAACTTTTGCTATCTGAAATTGAGGTTTCTATCATTTGCACATATACATAAGTTTTCTTTTGCTGTAAAATTCCAGGCAGAGCACTGAAGGAACAAAACAAACAACCAAACAAGCCTTCCCATACTTAAGTAGTGCAGCAATGAAAAAGAACTAGGGAGAAAATTTACTGGAATGACTTCAGGTGAATCACAAAGGACTTCCAAACAGAATATTCAAGGCAGTGTATAAAAGTAAGGTAATAGAAACAGGCTCAGAAGGATTTCATTTGAACTGATACATTTTGATTTTCGAGATGCTTTTCCCTTTAACTAGCAGATTTTAATTTCGGGTTGATTTCAGCCTGTCAGATTGAGCTGAGAGGTGACTATAAGCCTATGGCATTACAGGGAGAAAAAGCTAAAACTATGCAGAAATTATGATCTGTGAAAAAAATACCAGAAACAAAAGAACTTTTCCTTAACTCACTTTCGAAGCAATTATAAGCAAAACATAATACCAAACAAAACTGTCCAGCATGTGTAACCATCTGTATTCCCAATGTCAGGTTGCAGATATCTGCTTTTAAAAATGCATTCTCCCGTTTGTTTCTCCTGTAGCTCCTGTGAGCACAGTCAGAACGGTGAAACTGGAATTGGCTTTTAATGAATGATCAATTAGCACACAGCTGTACCCTATAGCCTCTTTTGAAACTGAACTCTCCTACAGCCAGCTTAATCCTGCACGTATTGCCTAACAGTTCTGGTCTTACTAAAGAACACCAGCCAGAACTTTACTAAACTCAATTTTTCTACGTTTTAGCAATTTCTAGTACTTCTGAGAAAGTCTGACCTCCTGCAGGCACAGGAGACCACAACTTTTACATTACAAATTCTCAACTATTTCACTTAAAAGGTGAGGGGTTTTAGCTCTTGGGGCTGCAGATGAAAATTAAAAGTAAAAATACTAAAAATGCAGTAGAGTGTTACATTGAAGAAAGGTGAATATCATGTCTTTGGGGACTCTTAAACTCGTGGCTAATTCTGCTGAATAGAAGTGTAGGCATGTAAGACCATGACAATAAAATTACAGTGCATTTAGATTTACAGCTAGAAAGAGGATGAGACTAGGTTGATGACAACTGTCCTAAAAAGTAGAGTGCAAGCATGGTGCAAAGATATATACTACATCCCTGGCATATTAAACTTCTCTTTCAAGTGTAGAAAAAAATTTGCAATATTTCAACATTAAGTGACAATTAGAAAATTAAACCAGAACTAAAGTTTTCTGTGCTGCCCACTACAACACAGAAAAGTTAACTCCCAGTATGGACAAAAGCTTCTGATCCAGGATTTTAATCTGTTTACCTGAAGTTTGCTATAGACCTTGATAAAACTGAACTCATTGCTGTACCTGACAGGGTCCCCAGGTCACTGGAAGCAGGCAGTCCACCAGATCCCACATCTCGCAGAACATTGTTGTAACCTTCCTCAGGACCCTTCTGCAGCGTTGTGCTTTCCAAGAGGTTTTTCAGCTGTGCTGACGATGTCTGCTTGAGAAATAAATACACACATCTTTCTGAAAACAAATGTCATGTCTTTAGTAAATAATTTGTCTTCAGGTGTTGAATAATAGTATTTGTATACTTGGAAGCACAGCGAGGCTTATTTTTTTTTTCATTAGTAGCACAGATGTAGTCAATAGTGCTTTAAATATGGCAGCTACTTAGAAAACAATCTGTATTGAATCTGACAGAACTTATCAGGCACACTACAAAACTGTTGCAGTTTTCAATTTGTGTTATTTTCAATATGCTACACTTTCAGTGCAGCTCTTAAGTAGGATTGTTAAAGTATTAAATCTCTGAACTTGCCATGTGCTTATTACAGAATTTACAAGCCTATTATTCATACACTCAAATGACAATTTTTACACTACTTTAAACAAGTGCATGCATTCTGTAGCAAATACACAAGTGTTTTTCACATTTACTGGGATGGAGAATAAGACAAGAAATATTCAGGAGATATCCACATCAAAAGTGTAAGTAGGATTTATGTAATGCCTTATGCATTTTAGGTATCTGATAGTGGTGGACCTTTAGAGCAGGATCTAGCCTTATATGAACTTGTTCCCCTCTACCCCAGCATGACTGGGTGCAGGAAACTCCTTGCAGCCTTCCCGTGAGCAACAAGTGCGGGGCTGGGAGGTGAAGAGCAGCTGGCCACCAGGCAGGAAGAGGTTGTAGGGATTTGCACTGCCTTAGGTGTAACACAGGCCTGCACCGTTCTCACACACAAAATGAACATCTTCACCTTTTCTTAGCTTCTTTAGGATTAAAAGTAATAAAGCCCTTTTACTTACAGACCAAGGTAGTAAAGTGTTAATACTGTATGGTATAAGACAAGACAAATACCTAATCAATCCCAGTTGTGCTCTTTACGTGCACTGCAAAATAGGCTTCACACAGATTGATTCATCATTAAATGTCAGTAAGGATCCCACGAGGGTCCTGAGGTTCCAGTCCAGCCCACCTACACAGAGCTGATCACATAGCTGTGGCCTTGAAAGCACGTCCTTTATGCTAACCTGGTACTTAAGCCCCAACATGCTTTTAAAATGCATTTGAAGTTTTTTGGCGTCCCTGTTGGAATGAAGGCCAAATCCACGGGGATGTGGTCAGCTTGGCTGGACCTTCACTGTCAGAGGAACACAGATAAGGATAGTGGGGCTAGTGGCTTGGCCTGCTGAACTGTCTTCTCTTCTTAACTTAGGAATTATTTAGGGTGTAAGTAGGACAGGAAACTTCTTCCTACCCCCAGTTTATTAAATGATTTCCTGCCAGTCCTTAGTTTAAGCAACTTGTTGCTCAAAGCCTTAGGAAAAAGTTGTGAGTGGCTCACATCTGGGCAGGGAACAACAGGAAGGGAAGGACAAGCAGAGAGCTAATTGGCCTTTTTACACTTTGCCAGGGTAGCTAGCATGTTGCAGATAAGCTTTCCTCAGAGGTGATACCCTGCCTGTCCCTTCCTCTCTTTCAATCCGCCTGGTCTTGAAACAATCATGTCAGCTGTGACTCCTGGCCAACACCAAAGGATGACAGAGTGACCTTCTCCACATACCAGCACTCAGGGAAGCTACAGTTAACTTCACAGTTTTCTAAGCACGTTTTCCAGTGATCTCGTTAACATAATTGCACCCCCTACCCTGAATCAGCACTAGTAACATTACATAATAAGTGAATTTCATTTACCAACCCAGTCCATAAATGATGCCTATTTCATCTACAATTTACAGTAATAATTAATTGAGACACTTTTCAAAGTGATCTGTCTGAAGCTCTATCAAACGCTGCTTATATTTTTTCTGAAAAAGGCAGATTTCAGACAACAGCCTAGCGAGACAATCATATTAACAAATAGTTTGGCATTTAGATAACCAAACTGATTAACTAAAGGTTACGTTCCAGTAGTCCCAGTCCCAATACATCATCATGCTATGTCCACACAGACATGATGTACGGGCATTTTTGTCTTCAGAAGTAGACCCTAAATGGTCTTTTGAAGAACAAAGTCTTCGCATTCCTTTAATTGCAACTGTATATCAACTATTCCTTTCTATTTTCCTGTTCTGCTGCCAACTTGCAAGCACAGGAAGCATGTGCAGAAATTATATTGATACATGCCTGATTTACTGAAAAAATTGCCTGTTTAAAAGGCTAAAACCCTTCTTCAAAAAAAATGGTATTTTAATCAAATTCTCGTAATCATTTGTAAGAAGTCATCAAGCATCATCTCAGTGATTTAGACCCTGAAAAATTTTTTAGACCTCAGTGTATTTTCAGTGCTCCATGCTGAACTCTCCTTGTTGGTATTCAGTTGCTCTGAGATGCAGTGCCCAGACTAGGATGCATTATGCCTGGTGCTTTCCAATACTACTGGAATAAAATGATTATTTCATGGGTAAATGTATTAAATGCTTTCAGTGCAATGTAAGGAAGAAGGAATCGCAATAACCGATGTTAGATCAGCCACTGACCATTGGTTATGCAGCAGGTTACTCCTGTCCTGTGACAGTACCTCACACTTGTCTCTCTTGACCAAAATCCCCCCCAACTTTTTTTTAAATTCCAGTTCATAACTGTCACCTTCGTAACCCGTACTCTAATTTTCCAATTGTGTTTTTGACGTCAAAAAGCACCATGCCCAGGTTCTCTGTGATAGGCCACCCAACACATCCTTTGTTTGACAACGAACCACTGATAACACCTCCTGGAATGAAGGTTTGCACTGTGCTTTCCACACATGTGCTGTAGTCGTTCCATAAAGGTCTGATACTCCAAGCCTTATGAAAACATTGCAAAAAATCTTTCTTTTCTATCTTCAAGGCCTACTATTTTTCCTTGTGGAAGGAACAAGGCCAGCCTGTACTGCAAAACTCAAGATCAACGTGCAACTCATCCTTTTTCCACTACTGCTACTCGACTCCATCTTTATGGAGCATTTATACTTTCTGTTCTGTTCTCTGTTTAGAGCAAAAGTAGTCAGCGTATCATTGAAACACACTCTTGGAGGTGACAGTGTTGCCATCTTTTATGTAGAATAAAAAAAACCTCTAAGTAGAATTAAACAGAAACACACAGATGCACAACATCAAACCACCAGTATTTCAGATATGAAGTGTAGAAGGTGTTTATGTTATGTTTCTTCCTGGACAATTTGGCCAGAGCAGCAGTATTCTGACATCTGTAATCACCTGTCAAAGAAGTAAGAATGCCACATCGATTTTTACATTTGACACATCACACTTCCATCTCAAGCTATTTTAGAAACACTTATTTTATTTTATTTTTATTTATTTATTTATTTTGTTATCTATCACAGAGTTTGGCCATTCTGAAGAAAGTTTTTGTGCTGTGTACAACCTGCCAGGGTGATGAGAAGGAAAAAGCACACATCGCAGAAAATCCACGTTTCTCTACTGATAATCAAACTTTTCAAGTAAAAAGTTACTATGGTTATACCTCATCCAACAGCTAAAGATGTGTCATTCTGCACAGAAGACAGGCACTTTTTTTTTTTTGTCTCCTAGAATATGTTTCTAATTTAAGTTTGAAAAAATATTTCCATTGTGCCATATATGCGGTAACTCAAAACCAAAATGAAAGGATTAAAATCAGGGCTGCACAGAATGGTTTAAATTAAATTCAGGTAGTGGGGAAGACTGCCGTATCTGGCAAGCTCCCACTTACTGAGCTTTCTGGCCAAGAGGCAAGATGAAGCATAACAATCCTTACCTGCCAAGTCTAAAGCAATTTTGAGGCTTTTATTCATCTCTTAAAATAAAACGTTAATGCTCTTGGAAGCTTGCCTACCCACACAGTAGATCTCACCTGTCTTTTCTTTATCCTCACACAAATGTACTATAGCATGCTTCAGTAATGACTGAAAATATTTATTTATTTTTTTTCTAAATACATGGTATTCAATCTTATTGTCCATTGCACCTCAGTGGAAGTCATGACTAAATCATACTGGTATTTTGAAAATCTTAGCTAATAGATTACAAGTTACTGCTAACAACATACAGTAAAAAAGAGCTGAAATTTGGGCTGCGGAATGCCCTTTTCCTGTCTGTCACCCTTCCCAGACCTATAAACACCCTGGTGTCCCCACAGCCTTCCAAGTTAAATCTGCATCCCTCCCAAATGGTTCTGTTTATGATACTGCAAACTGATTTACTTATGATTCATATTACTACTACAGCCAACATGAAATCAGCCCTAAGGCTTCCCCGAATACATCATTTCATCCCTGAATGGATTCCTCTTGGCTAAGGAGAGACAGGATAAGCCGAGCTCTGACTTCGGCATACCAAGCTCAGTCTTTCAGAAAAGGCACTGGTGTTGAAGAATTAAAAATTTCATGAACTTCTTTGGAGATTCCTCAAACCAGTAATATCAAATTATTTTTTACAGACGCTTGAGAAGAAATAAGATATATAAATAATTCATACACTTCTCTGGAGATTTCTTCTCATCCTGTATGGGGTTTAAAGATTTTTTTTTGTTACTGATACCAGTAACCAAACAGTACAGTAACAGCCTGGCCTAATAAGGCCACAGCTAATCTGTGCAGACCATCTTCCTTCAGGGAGTTACTTATTCCAAGCCAGGGAGTTCCCAAACTTTTTCTGCCACACGTACAACCATCGGCAACAGCAAATACCTTCCCTGGCAGCACCAGTTCCCATTTTGAAGTGGTTTGCACTCCTCCCAGTTGAACCCTCACCACATTATCTAAGCTGTTGCATTCTGCAGCAATCTAGACATTATTATTTGCTGTAAAACCTGAAAAAAATGCAGTAATAGTACACCAAGTAACAGGCATGGCTGTGCTGAGAAACTAGTGCCAATTCTTTAAATGCTATTTTCTGTCTCCCTTGAAAACAGTTTTATTTATTTATTTTAAAGTATATCTTAACTAAGAAATTCTGACAGCTTCATTAAAATACAGACTTCACATAATTCTGTTTGGGACTATAAGTGTTGTAACAGGTCAAGCAGAAGATTTTGTTTTGCTTTCATTGTTATAGACCAAGATCGCATCTGAAGAAATCCAGAGAGTTCTGAGCACTTTGGGGTGGACTGGCAGCAAGTAATGGGACTATTCTTAGTGCTATGCATTCTGCAAGACAGTAGTGTAAGAAAAAGATGGTTAGCTTTGCTCATAATTTATCAGGAAAAAAAAAGGAAGGAGTGATTTAGCAAGTTTATGATTAAGGCTGTTTTGATTAGTAGCGTCTTCTTTCTTGACCACATTTTATGAAATGGGATAATAATTCTTAGAGACTACCACTCACCACTTGCCAGTGATAGGGAAAGTAGGCAGGGATGCGTGACAGCGAAGATGTGGTACCCAGCCTGCCCGTCTGCAAGCTGCTCTCAGATCGATGCGTACTGCAAAATGTTCAGAGCTCCACGTTGATGGCCCTGCAAAGAACTATCTGCCTGTTACATAGTCTGCAGAACAGAGGATGGGATATGAATCGTGGCAACTCTGAGCAGGGCTGAGAGACCAGGGAAAGAAAATTTCACTGTCAAACAGGAGGCAAGTTTTCAGTTTTATTTTTATTTTTTAAACTTATATGCCAAATGACTTATTTCATGATGATTTCAGCTGCCACATCAGTGACCTCTGTGTTCAGAATGTGTTTCCAGTACTGGCACATGCAGAAAGCTTTCTTCTTAAATTACAGAGAGTTCAAATAAGTATAATCCTAAACGGGATCTCAGCTTCAGAACAGAATCAGAGTCACTTGTGCCATTATCAGATCATCTTCTCAGACAACCCGAGGTCAGGCCAACCTAGGCAATTATTTATAGTCATTTGTGTGGAACTCATGGCATTTGAAAGCCTCATGAAAGCTCATCAGGCCGCACAGAACTCCAGAGGTCATTTCTGTTCCCTCTCATTACACCAGTTCCTAACAGCAGGGCGATTAGAAACACTCCTTCAATTCTAGGTGGCGATGTTTGGCTTATTAAGGAAAAAGGACATGCTGCAGCCCACAATGAAGAAGAGATTCAGACTGATGCCCGAACTCATGTGGCAAGGTTGTTCCATAACATTAGGCATTTCAATGAGGACAACCTTTCTACCTGATCAAAGAAAAAGTCACAAAATTACTCTGCATAAATACATGACTGAAAACACGGTCAGCTAGGTGGGAAGTGTACAGAAAAAAGGCTTTGAATTTACCCACATTCAGTTATTCTGAAGGCCTTAAAAATGAGATGGACTTAGCCTTTCATGAGCAGCACAGGCAGGGTATTGTTTGGACGCCAGCACATGGATCTGGGTTCCTGCATTTACCATCATCTAAAGGCTGAAGATGGCCAGACATAGCTGGATATTGCATGGCAAGGACTGGTGGAGAGCTGAGACTTCTCCACCATTCTCATCTCCAAGTAATTGCTTGTTTCGTTTGCCCAGCCCCTGCTTTGGCTTGTAAATCCATAGCTATCAGATATAGAATCACAGTACAGTCAGAGTATTCACCCATTTACCAAAAGTATCACTAATTATACAGATACAAAGATACTAAAGAGCAGCTATGGAAGCAGAAAAGATAGCCTTTACATTAAATAGTGCAAAGCATTATTTAATTTGAAGGCAAAAATACTAGGAAAAGTACTGTTGTACTGTCATTGCTTAAATTTCCTATATTTCATTTTTGTAATTTCCTCTTTCCACAGGTACTATAAACTGGATACTGTGGTTGGTCTCTCTTCTCTTTAAGAAAAAAAAAATCATCTCTATTATTGCTAGTTTGTCATACAGCAAGCACCCAGTGGAGGAAAGCAGCATTGGCAGCACACAATTAATGAAAATTCTGCAGGAGTTCAAGGACCAGATCCCATCCCTCCCGTCCAACTTCCACATTTGTTTTGAGCTTTCACAGGGAATACAAGTTTCATCCTAACATCTATATCTCTATAGATAGCAAAACAAGGGAAAAAGGAGCTTAATTCTGTTAAGTAGTCACCTTTCTACACTCTCTATCCACTTGTTGGCTGCTAAGCTCCACTGCTGAATGAACTACATTCTTCATTTCTATTCTATTATCATGCACTTCCCTGAAAATCAGTCCCTTTATTCACACACATGTTCATTCTTTTAGGATACTGTTCTTAGTTATTACAGTGGTCTCGTGTTTAAAAAAAATCAGCATGATCTCACCACTCTCTTCCTCCACAGATTGCAGAAGAGGGTCTAATGTTGACTTCAGTTTACACACACCCAGAACCTGTGGCAATGAAGTGGCTGCTTTATTATTCTCTTCAGGGTATCTCTCTTTAAAAGTGATTTCATTTTCATTTAAATGTTTTCTGTGTTCCCTGCTCAAATATTGTTTCATTAGCATTTATCAGTATGACAAAGGAAAAATGTGAAATATGAAAATGTGCATAGCTAAGCCCAACACGGCAGGTCTGCAGTACTATTTATTGCAGAGAGAAAGAAGTAACAGAAAAGTCCAGCTCAGCTGATTTAGCATTGTATTACATTAAGTGTGTACCGTACTGTCTTGATGAAAACCAGAACTGTGATGACCTACCTTGTTAAAGAGCATAAAATTCTGAAGCCATCGCTGGCTGGAAACAATAGCATAGCATTGTATCACTCAAAGTTGACATACTTCCCAGCTTCTAAAACAAAAGACAGCCAATAGGTTCTAAATATCAGTGCATAAAGCTGAAGTTTCCCTAGGATGCAAGGTGTAGACGAGATTTGTTTGTCCAATACAAACACTGCAGTATACTCACCTACTTCTTAGAAATTTGAAAAAAGATCCTCAGTTATTCCCAAACATCTATCTATAGCTCTCCAAAAATTTTAACGGACCTAGCGAAATCTTATTCATTCCCAGACAGCCTCTTCTATCCAATACCACCCACCCATGATTTCAGCAGCATACTTCTCCCCATGGCAAAACAGCCTCGACAGATCCCCACCACACTAACAGGGCCCATTTGTGCCCTTCGTTTGTGAGTGTTGAGACAGAAGACTCATATGGCCTACTGTAACAGAAGATTTTTCTGCCAGAGCTTTGTTCTGTTTCTGGAGAAGTATGCAGCTGGTGTATATATGCACCGAGATGCCTTTCCACTTAATCTTCATCCTTCAGTGACAGCTGTCACTCGTCTTTGGTGGACAGCTCACGTCAGGGGGTTGACAGTGCAAGGTTTTAGACTTCTACATGGTGCAATCAAAAAACATCAATAGATGAGAAGTGCAAGAAGCAGAAAATAGACAAGGATCTTCACAAAGTGTATTCTGGACTGTTGCTTATAGATGCTAATAAAGACTGTCACCTGATAGTCTCCATCGATACCCAGGTGGTGAGAAGTCAGTTATTTGTCTGTATGTGGTGGATGATCTATGAAATGATGCTCAGACACTGAATACACCTGCCTGCAATTCATCCTCCTACAGTCTGAACACACCAGTGGATGAAATGGGATGCTACAATGTTTTGGATCATGCAAAGGGAATTCAGAATGACAACCTGAGAACAAATATTGACCTGAAAATTGGAAGCTGTCCTCTTCTCTGTTTTTTGGGGGTGAGGCAGAGGGTGGTGGTAGAGGTATGGAGTGGAAATGAATCCCAGAATAAAGGTCTCAGCCCCACTTCTTTGTCCATGACTCAACTACGAACCTGAACAATCTGACTAGCAGAAAGCTGCACTCATGAATTTCACTAAGATCCACAAGTACATTTCTTACAGAGGAGGACACCTGGAGTAGGGAACTTCCTTAGAGTTCCCCACTCTAAGAAATAGAGGGAATGGATATGTCTGCCATGAGGTAGAAAATTGACTCCTCCACACACAACATGGGTTTTGAAGCTAACTGGAGAGGTCAAAGCCACATGGAAATGACCCAATTATAAATAAATAAATAAACATGCATCAAAAAATGGTGTTCCCAGGGTTGGAGCCTGGGAAAATAGAAGATCTGCGAGGGCGCTGAAGGTAAGGGATAATTAGAAATCCGTGACGCAGTTTGACAGGGACAGACATTTGGCTCTGGCTCAGCCAAGCATTGGGAGAAACTGGGAGAGAGATGTGCACGCTGCCCCTTTCCTGCCACATGAAGAATGTGCAGAGACCTCACGGCTCAGCAGAGCTGCCGGGCACCCCTTCCCTTCCGTTGTTCACATGGGACAAGCGTGGGTTCCCTGAGCTGTCCTTGCAGGGGAGATGTTTTTCTTTGTGAAGTTTTAAAGCCATTGAGTATGCGCCTTTAAAGCCAGCTGTCTGCTATTAGGATTTCATTACTGCACACTGCTCATGATTTTGGCAAGCCTGTGTGACAATTAACATGAATTCTTCTGGGAGGGATGCAGCACATGACATCATATAGTAAATCCTCTAATATTAGAACCTTTCCTTCGTGCCCTACTGTACTTGTTAGGGTAACAAACTCAAAATGAAAAGTGTAATTACACAACAAGTCTTTCAATTGTACCATACATTAACTTCTAATACTTTAAGTATTCAAATCTGAATCTGGCACAAAATACATTGGAAGATGAAACTTGACATATCTAATCAGGCACTAATATAAGTCTTCAACATAAGCCTCCAACAATTAAAAGAGTTTCATAATGGGAAATCTCAGGTAAGATAATAGCAACAGTTGAAGAACAATTGCCCTTGTCTGACTTTGCAGTGCATTCTGAAAATTCGCATGCTAACAAATGCTAGGAAACTAAAGCTCTCAGAACAAGCAGCATTTTGCAGCCAAATCCCCCTGAGAACAGCTTTCTAAAAATATTGGTGATATAGAAAAAGAGTGGCTTACAAACCTTAGCTTATCCTCAGGAATCCCCCTCAATGAATTTATTTTAACTTCATGGATAAGTAGTTTAGAGAAAGATTAATATTGTGTTTTTCAAGAGTAGTCACAAACCAGATTCAAGAAAACATGCAGGATTTGATGTAGCCTGTCATATAACCAAATAAACAAATGTTAATACTTCCAGGATTCACTCAGAACATTAGAACAACTCCACCTTAACCCTTGTTCTCTGTTCTCCATTAGTATAGTAAGTTACTTGTCTGGAAAAAGGGACTGTTATTCTGTAGTACTTCTAGGGTGAGTTATTCAGGTTTTTAGGATTTCATATACTTTTATGAGAAGACTCCTGAAAGCAGAAGATTTAAACAAATAACCACAGCCAGGCCTACCCAGTTTTAATCACTCTGTTATTTACCCCTTTTTTGTGTGACCTTCAGCTTTTGGTTAACTGAGTAAACAAGACTGATCATGTCCCCTCTTTATTTTCTACTTAGTCTTTGTACTAATTACTATAGCTAGAAAAGGTCACAGTGGCTGACACTGCAACTGCAATTCACTAACACAAGCAAAATACAGTATTCGTTTTGAGATCTCTGAAGCTATCCCGTTACACATTATCTTGCTGCCTTCTTTTGAGATGCACTTCCAAAGTTACCATGCAACAACTTTAATAACAAGAAGCATTCTAATGCTTTATTTTTCTTGGTAGTTACAGAGGAATACTTAAAACTTCAAAAGAAAAGCTGAAGCTCCGCTAGTATAAATAGTCCCAGCTTCACTGTTTCAAATAGCATGAAGACAGCATACATCCTCAGAGAATCTAGCACAAGTCTCTGATTCAAACACTTATGTTACACTTGGTTTTCTTTAACTATGTATACTTTCAAAGCAAACTTGAACTATAATATTTTTGTCATATAGACTCTTTCACTGAAAATTTATTCTATTCTATTCATATACAACTTAACATTGTCCTAGAATTAACAGCAATGAGAAAAATTATAAGCATACTTACTTTTTCTTTGCTTATTGATTCAACAGAAGGTGAAACTGTTTTAAAGACATTCAGCCCTGCATTTTGTTATTTGGCTGATTCCACCACTATTTTGCAGCAGAAGCTGCAAGTGACTGGAATTTCCGGAGAGATTGAGAGCACAGCTTGTGTTGACTCATATGTATTCTGCCAACATTATCTCTATCATCACAGGGTGATAAAAAGCAAAGATACCCCCAAAATACATCATATATTGAAGGTAAAGAAGTGAAATAGATCATGGTATGATGACTCTAAGAGCTCTCGCCCACAGAAATGACAATTCAGCACACGGTGTAGAATTACAACAAAGGAGGCTTTTGAACGCTCAGAGCTTCTTATTTGTGGTATTATACTAGAACCACAAGATTTGGCTAGGTGATCTTCCATGCCTATTTAGTTTCTCCTAACAAACAAGTGTTTTACCTTCCCCTCTTTTCTTCTGCTTTCTTTTCTTTGCTATCCTCAGAGCACTCGCATCTTGCAGGTCCAAGGTGAGTATAAATGAGATCTGTGTCAGTGCTTGCTTCCAGAGTTGTCTTTTGATACTTGCCTCAAAACAGTCATTAAAGCAAAGATGGAGGTTCATTGCCTGTGATGACTTCTCGCAAACTAACACAATAAGTAGCAATTTCAGTCAACAATTTGGTCCACCTCTCCTGTGTATTTTTCAGTAGAACTTGTTTGTGAATAGTAGACTATCTGTTAAAATTTTTTTTTTATTTACACATCTGCTCTACTTGTAGAAGCACTGGTAGCTGAGCAGCCTTTTAGCATCTAACATCTAAATCGCTGAGTTCTGATCAAGAACTCTTGAGAAAAACCTGGTTCTTAGCATTTTACCGTATTACATTTAACCCTAGCTAAAGGTCTCCACTCTGTAAAACTCAAAGTTCTTTAGTGAATCCATTAACATAGCACGAACTACAACATAAACCCAATATTCCTTAGGTGAAGAGGTAATATTAAATTATTTTGTATTGTATAAAGAAAAAAATCAACATGGGAAGTACAAGAGTACATGGTCCAACGAATAAGGAAAGGACCTGGACTGTTCACCCAGCTCTGTCCTCACCTGGCTGCAGGATCCCGTTACTCTGTCTCAGCATTACCCATTACATTACTCAGGCTGCACTCTTCTTGCTTCCCAGGTGACAGGCTACAGGAGCAGATAGCACTGAGGGGACTACAATTTAGTGAAGCAACCGAGAATTCCACTACAATATATAGATATAACAACAGTTAGGTCCCCCTGTCCTACTCCTGAAGTAAGGATAAGCTCATGTAACACTGTGCACAAGTTTGCAGACATTTAGTGCTTCTGCAGGAATGGCTTGCATCCTTCAAACAGGTACTTCCCAAAAGACTTGTGAGGGGTAGATCATGTATGACATAAAGGACACTGAATCAGGACACAGCAACGAAAGTCCTCAAGACACTGTAGTGAGAACAACATTGTTTTATAACATGACTCTCATGAAATGACATTAAAACATCAACGGCATCTGCTTGTAACACTCAACTTTTAAGTTTCCAGGGCTGGACTTTTTTCCTTCCTTCAGGTCAAGTCTCTGAAATTAGCTCCCTGTTCACACTTCCTTAATGACTCAGATATTATCTGCAAGCAGGAGGCCCTTAAAGTGTAGTTTAAATAAAAATTAACTTTCCATTATAATATGTAGGAATTAGCAGTTGCATCCATTAATTTCCTTCCTATAGCTAAGGAAAGATAGCAGAGATTTTCCAGAGGAGGCTGCTGCAAGTTTATGCTTTCTCACATGCTAGTAGAGCTGTTTCTATAGCAAAACAGTATCTTAAACTGTTAATTAAAATTGCTTTAATTAATAACAATTTTTAAAAATTAATTTAAATTAATTAAACTGTTAATTTAAAGATGTCAGGAAGAAATAAAACCTGTTGTGGGGCAACTCTTCTGCCCTCAGCCAAGGATTCTGAAAAATCAGCCACCATGTTGCTGCTATATTATGTGATCTGAGATTGTACTAGCGTCCTGGAAAATAATTCTCTGCCTATCACCAACTCCCTCAGCCTTCCTGGCTTCATTCAGGGATCATACCTTCCCTGGCCATTACCATCTGCCATGTATATGCAACAAGTAATTCTTTTATGGGCTTATGCTTCACACCTGAAAAGTTCAAGTATTTATCACAAGATTCAACTTCTGGAGTTTCAAGAGTACACATGACTATTTAAATACTCCTGCTGTGCACAGCTTCACTTGGTGCTGGTCATCTGGGCAAGCTTTTGAAGCTTTTATTCGCAGGTTATAGATACCGAGTGGGTCAGAACAGAGGGAGAGCAAAATCAGACTGAACACAGCACCATGCAGAGACCCAGTAGATCAGGAGGAACCAGAAAACACCATGCCAGGCCACTTAGCCCAGGATCAGCACTCTGCGAACACAGGCAGCCTCCTGCACAGGACAGCACCAGGCAGCCCAGTGGCAGCTTGTCCTGGGCTCCCTTATTCATAGCATTAGCACTGCGCAGTGCAGATGTGCAGTGAGAATCCTCATGGAAATTGGCTTGCAACAGCCCAGCCTGCTACGCTATGGCTCCGGGTTGGCCCAGGTCCATTGGCACGTCCCATAGACATACATGTAGGCTGATAATGCCAAAATGCTCCTCACCATTAGTGAAGCAAGAAGATATAGAAAAAAACATTATATAGCAAGAAACTTATGTGGATTTTAAGTGTCTCCTGAAATGGATAATGCAATAATGAATTTGTCTCCTTCCCCATGGAAAACGTCAGCTCAATGCACTGACTGAGGCAAGGAATCATGCCTCACGCCAAACAGCTCAGTACGCAATCATGATGTTGAAGACTAATGTGAGACACAAACATAGGGGCTAGAGTTAAAACTACATGTGCTATTTTGAATGTAAACACTTTGCAGTAATGGCTCAGTGTCTCCTGCCACCTTTAAGCTATGTCCTCATTTTCAGGTTGTGCTGTACAATCAGGGCAGACCTGCAGATTGAAGGAGCTGATGCAGATGACCCAATGTTAATGGTGCGCTCAGTCTGAGGGTCTTACTTCAAACTAGCTCTGCTCTGGTCCACACATTACTGGTGAGCTCCAAAGACTGGTGATGTTAATGCTGCAGGCCACCTCTTGCAGGAGTATCCCCTAGCAATGTGCACAACTCATTTGGAAGAAGGTGCTGCTCAGCACTTGTAAAGATGCCCGAATATGGTTTATTAATAGGACTAATTCCTTAAAATACACTCTCAGAATAGAAACTGAACTGCAATAATTGATTAGGTCAATTGCATGGCTACAGGATGGTTTTTAAGACCTGGAAATAGTAGGTATTATCCCTTACAGGTAATTCTTTGCATTAAAGCATGTTTTCCTTTGAACTTTTTCCTTTCACATTTTTTTTTTAAAGCCTTAAGTTAAATCAGACAACTTTATTTCAAAATGAAATATATGTCCCATGGCTTCTGACATTTGTATTTTAAAAGTAATCCACCTAAGATGAGGTTCAATTTGTGTCTTCTCTTAGTGGTTACTATCTGGGATTATTATACCATGAACCAATTGTTATTTATGTTACCAGTGGATACAAGGATTTTGTTAGTGGAATTCAGCTTCCAGATTCATTTCATAATCCCTATGCCTATTACTTAGAGAAGAAAAAAGCACAAATCAAGATGACATTTAAAAAAAAGGAGCCTAGACTGGTCTTGTAGGAACATCTAAATCCTTTCCCTTATTAAATACCTTATCTCAACAGCAGTGCACCAGCCATTTAGGAAAATTAAAGAGGGAGATAGCAAAAAGAGACAGCAGATGATAAAGTGCAGTAGTTTCTAGTCACGTAGATAATGAAGGGACTCAGCACATGGCCTTTTCAGTTTATCCCTGCTTCAGCTTATCCTTCATCTGCTTAAATTCAAATGGATCAGTCATTATTAAAATGATTTTGAAATGAGCTACTCCAGTTTCATGTGACTTTTTCTTGTATATCCTATAAAACTTGGTAAATTTGGGGGAAGACAGGTGCTGCACTTTTGTGCCATTTTAACTCAGTTTGGGATTTGATAGCTAACACACATATTTATTTTCACTCACTAATACACATAGCCATTTGTGGACCTTCTATCCCTTCCAGTGATTTTTCACCTATAAATACATGGGCTCCCTTGCTGCATATTTCATGCAAGATGCTGAGGGCTTAGAGTTCTGAAAGATACTGGATACTGAAAGCATATTCTAAACAGGATTTTTTTTTTCTTCTTTATTATTAGATATTCTTCTTTCATGCTTAGGACATCTAACTTGCTATTTCTAAGAAGCATTGTGTAAGTAAGAGTAGGTGTGAAGCAATGATTGGACACTCCAGCACTTCAAAACTACTTCAGATAAGGTCTCTCCTTCATGCATTTCTTATATGAACATCAATCAGTCTTAAGTAAGCATCTAAGTACTTCATTAAGCAATTGAGCCATGTTCATCATGTTTTTCTCCCTAGGTGTAAAAGCAAACACTATGGATAACTGTTTTGACTGATCCTTGTTGATGTTAAGTGTACATGGTTTCTCTACTTACAACAGAGAAGATAACTTATGGAAATGCACCTTCTATTTGGAACAGAAGGTCGTGATAGTAGAGGGCATCAGGAGAGGATACCTCTGCTCCTTTTTGAACGATGTATTACTGAAAACATTAAACAGCATTTAGTCTCTTTAAATGTTCAAATAGTAACCATAACATGCTAAATAGCATTTACAAAATGACTTCACATTTACCTGATTGTTTTATAATTTTTATGCTTCATAAAACATTTCACTAGCCAAGTCTCCCTTTATCATACACCTCCTTTTCCCCCTTTCCTCTCACCCAACTTTAAATCTTGCAACAGAGACCACTTAAGAGATTTCTGACAGTCCCAAACACTTGAGAAAAATAGTTACGGTTCTTACCTTATCCTCTGGCAACACCGCACTGTTTGCACCTCTCCTTTTGTGCCTTCTGGACTAATACTCACATCCAGCATGGACATACCATATTGCAGCAGCTGGCTGCTCCCAGCTCCTGTCAGAAGATGGCTTCTGACTTCATTGGCCTTTGGCTGTCATTAGTTCCCCGATGAGCAACACAGCTCCTACCATGAACTGTTTTACAGTGTGCTTCACTGCTGTGTGGTTTCCTTGGCACCATCCCACTCTATGCCCTGCTACCACAGTCTACAAGGTATTTCCTCCCCTGGTGAAAGAACTGGGGAATTGCAAGAATCAAGCTTCTTGAACAATACTATGTCTTGAAACTCCCATGACTGAAGTCAATGCCAAACTGCTCTTCATCACTAATTTTTAAAGTGAATCCGTTACAGTAAAAAACAAAACAAAACAACACAACACAACAACATAGACATGCTGCCGAATGCACATATAGTTAAGGACACTTAGAGTCTGAAAATCCTTGACTTCGGTTTTTAAGTACAAATGAACTAACACATCTCTGCCATGTAGATTGTAAAAATATTTGCAAAAGTTAACTTTCTAGCTGAGTTAAGTGCAGTTTTACCTTTCATCAGCCAGACCTCCTCTTTGTTATTCTTTGCACCAAGATGAAATGGATAGCTTAAACATCAAAACAACACAGCCTTACGCTCTGCTTACATGCCTCTAACAATACTTCTTCCCACCTGTAGGTCACCAGTTCAGAGGTGAACAGGTCAATTCTGTCAGTTCTTCAAATCTAAGACTGGGAATCCATAGTGCTTAAAGGTTTTTAGATCAGCTTCTTTGAGTCAAAGTTCCTCAGCACAGGTGCATGCCTCTATTGTCACTAATTGCTATAAAGACTGACAATTTTTTTCCTGTGAGTGACAATCTTTTAAAGACAGCTTGTGAACTTTTCTGCTACCTTCCTGCAAGTATATAGTGTGGATTAAACAGTGTCAACAGTGCTCCAACAAATCTGTAACAATAGGTCTGGGTGATGGAAAGAAAAAAGCGAAGTTACTGTGAATAATCACTGCCTAAAGCACTGAGTAATAAAGGTGAAATTTCAGGAATTCAGTTTGTGGAGGCAAAAAGGACGAAGGAGATTTTTCTATTGCAAATTAGAAATGTCTGCACTTCAGAGAATTTTCAATTTTTTTTATTTTTTTTTTTTTAACATATTCACAGGCTAAACGAAATTCTTATGAAGTGCTTGATTAAAAAATGAAGGAGTTATCTTAATGAAGATTATAAAGATTCAGAGCTATAGCTCTTCTGTCATAGGCTGAGACTGAGCATTTTTGGCTCACCCTTGTGCAGTATGCAGCTGCACTGCCCGAGAAGGAGTCTGGGAAAGAGTGGACTGTGATACACCTTCCTCATTTCCAGGAAAAGAGGGACAAAGCAGCCAGGTACTGATGCAACGGGCCAGTGATAATGCCATGCTTCAGCACAAGGACATTAAACTGGGATTGCCCAAGAGTGGCTGTTAGAAAATTACTTATATGAAAAGGACAGTACTTTACTCTATATTCATACTATTTTTCTCTCTGATTAAATTGTGAGTACAGTAAATACATTTTAACTCCATGAAGAGTTAAGAATCAGTATTTATACTTCTGTCTGTCAGTTGAATTAACCTTAATCACCAGCCAAAAAGCATTACCTCCAGATTTCCCAGTGACTTGTCTGGACCTGACAGATCTTGAGACATATTTAGTAACATCAACACCTTACTCCTCCCTGCACTCCCTTCTGCCTTTTCCATTCGCTGCACTAGGAAGCTTCATGCCTTCAACATAGCACAAATGACTTCATATGCATCATTTAAGGTGAATGAAAATGTATTACATTACATTCCACACAACATGCTTAACAGATAAAATGATATCGAAATCGAGTTTCACCTTTTGAACTGTATTTCAGATTTCATAAGTGTAGGACAGATTCTGCTACCTTTCAGTTATATATTTCTTTTGGATGTTCCAAGTAATTTGAAAGTATTCCCTCAGGAGTAAGGTATTTATAAATATAAGTCATTATTTATGTAATAGCTGTGCCTTCAATATCAAATCATGAGGGAGCTTTGCCACAAGTCTAGACATAAATCAGTGGGATCCAGCTATGATATACTTTAAACAGTTCTCTCCAGTAGCTTCTGAAGTCACCTCGCACAGCAGGTTGAACTCTGGCAACTCTATGGATGTTGGCTTACATCAGCGGAGGATGTGATCCCATCTCTGAATTGGTTGTATTAATGCTATTCTTCCTCCAACACTTTCAAGACTATTTTGAGATGCTATCGGCTCACTTAAGTGCTGCAATTAACTCCTTCAGTCATGTGCTGACATAGTCTACACTTCCTCTTTACATCTTTTTGTGCCATTAGGACTGGCTTTTCCATTGCATGTTATGAGTTTCACTTGCTTAGTCCTCAACCTTCATGCATAACAGATGCAACATTTACTCTGATACACATCTAAAGTAGCTCCAGTAATGAAGCATGGTACTATTATTCTACACCCAAAGGATCTCTTCACATTATGAGTAGCAACCCATTATAGTTTTGGGCAAAATCTATTTAATATTTGAATAAAATATTTTGTCCACTGCTTCACAGAACACCCGAGTGTCTTTAATTGAGGTTCTGAGCAACTGATAAAACCTTCAGTGCCATATATCACGACAGTACTGGAATCCTTGCTAGATCAAGCACGCTCTTACCCTAAAGGTTGGAGAGAGATTAAAAATACACCTGCTTTTCAACAGCAATACCATTAAAACTCCCCTCTCTTCATTGCACTAGGATGTTATCTCCTCTGTCTTCCCTTGATTCACTGTCAGGAATTTGGTGGTGTAGTATTTGAGTTTTCCAAAAATCTAACATTAGACTACAAATCAGTAGGAAATTTTACAATAGGTGTTTTATTCAATATTAAAAAGAAAACAAAACAGTTGATCCAAACCAGCATGAAACATTAAGGAACATTTATCTAGAGAAGAAAGAAGGACTAGAGAGAGAAAACAGCAAGGAACATTCAGCTCCTTACTTGACAGGGACCTGCTAGAGACCACTGATTCTGACTTCTCCTTTGGGAGACTGAAGTTCAAGTCCAGTCACCAGCAGTGTTTTAAAGTTCCAGTTGCAAATAGGAACAACACAAAAAGAGTGAAAAAAATCCTGAAGTAACCTAAGATCCTACTACTCATCATTTACTTCAGAAGTAGAGAAAAGAGGCTGCATTTCCACCACAGTTTATGTCAGTGGAAGTAAGCACTGTTGGGGTCCCTCTGCATAAGGCAAGACTGAAGTGTCTGTGATGGCACCTTAGATACACAAAGTTAATACCAGTAAACCTACTGACCCTAACAAGACCTTACTCCTGACTTAGTTCATCACTTCATTAAAAGTGACTTTTTTTATTAATACTATTACAAGACAAACTCTTCATCAAAAACGTCTTTCGCAGTTCAGTTTCATGCACCCGTGCCTCAAAATAAAAAAGACAGTTCTTTTATCAAAGTCTATCTCAAAGATTTAACACTTCAGTATGCCCATATCTGAAGCAAAGCAAAGGTCTCTTGTGCTAATATTAGAGTCCTGAATATCTAGGTTATGATATGTAACTGTGTTTATTATGTCTTGAGCTTTTATACCATATCAGGTAAGAAATTACAAGTAACTGTTTACAATCAGCCGAAATATTTTACTTTTCAAATTTGAAAAGGAAAGAAATTATTCCAAAAGAATTGTTCCTAAGGTTGACTCCATGATGTTCAAATCATAATTAACATTTCTAATATATATACAGTAAAAAAGTGAAATACCTTTCCAATGAAAAAGCTCACTTAATTCTCTTATTTCTTCCTTACGTATGTTGATCAGATGACAGCTCTGGTATACAAAAATTCTGAGCGACTAAAATACCAATTCTTAATAACATAAGAATTCAGCTACCAGTTAAAGATTAAAAATAAATAAAATTTATTGCAAAGTCAAAGTAAGTATTACAGAAAAGAAATGCAACCAGGTGAATCACAGTCATTCAAACTATGTCACAGAAGAGCACATCCTACATCTTGAAGTGACTCAGCCCAACACAGCCATACTTTTTAGGAAATGTGAAATCATTAATTGCCTTATCTGATGTACTAGAGTCCTGCTAATGACCTATCAATTATCACAAGGCTTATATTTTGGTTTCTTATTAACCAAAGATGTTCTGGAGAACATCTTTGTTCTGGAGAACATCTTTGGATGTATCCAAGGAATTGCTTAACATAAGGAGACCAGACTACTGCAGAAAAAAACACTTTCTGTACAAGAACACCCAACACCACAGCACCAACATTGCAGAAAAAGAGATCAAAGTGAACATTTTCTAGTCATATTAACACCACTTTTGATATATATGTATATATATATATATATATATATCTCCATGCCTCTTTCACTTTGGAGAAAACATTTTACCAAAAAGTATGGTAAAGGCATTAAAGGCATTAATCTCTAGTGCAAAGATGACAAGGATTACAATAGAAACCTTAAAAATAAACAGTAAAGAGCCAAGTCCTTTCCCCATTTTAGCATTTTCATAGGAGGAAAGAGATGGTCCTTGTTGCAAAAGTGAAATCAGATCAGTACCTAGCCTGCCTAATTACCTTAGGTGAGGACTGCCAAGAGAGTTGGTAACCAGGCCAAGTTACATGAGGTAATATTTTATCCAATAGATAACAAATCCAGCATAATCCAGGCTAACAGTACATATTGATAGGATTAATTTCTAATACAAATTTTGCTAACACATAAGTATGTATCTGGATGTTTATGTAGAAAAAAAGAGGGGAATAATTATCACTACTGGTGCAGATGTATTTTGTTTCTGCATTTCAATGAATATTTATATTGAGTATTATGGTATTTTGCTTGCTGTATTTGTAGAACTGCACACATGGGAAGTTGGCCAGTTTACCTGCAGAATTTGTCTGCCTGATGTGTTAGAACAGGCATTTAAAACTCCGTTTGAAGAACAGTTTTAGGATTGTGCTGCTTCTCCCATGCTGATAAAATCATTACTCATTTTTTAAAGTACCTGCTGGTACTGTTCTATGGGATGCTTCAAAGATTGATGACTATCATCATTTGTCATTTAGATGAAAAACAACCAATATATTCTTATGTACAAATTCTGTAGAGTTTAATACCTGGTCCTCTAGATTTGATTTCTGTTGGTACCTTTTTTTTTTTTTTTTAAACTAAGTAGTGATTTTAAAATTTGCCCACTGCAGTTCAAAATACAAGTTTTTCAGCTGTTGGGTAAACAAAACTTTTTTGAGGAAGAGTAAAGTAACACAGAGATAAAAAATAACTTGAGAAGGAAACTGTGATTTTAAACCCTGTATACACGGTGCCAAACCACCAGTGACTTGGACACCAAGAAAAGTATATGCCCTCTCAGGAAAGAGATCTGGGCTTTAGAGCACAGGACTGTCAATTGAAACATCTGAAATCCATGCCTTAGTCTACCTATAAGGCAGTCAGTATGAAATTTAGGTCTGTATCAACAGTGACTTTACCTCTTCTTGCTGGTTTTTGGACTCTAGGTTAGTGGGCGCACAGGCAAGATTAACGATATAGTAGTAAGGTGTTATTAGACTCTTAAAAGTTAATCTCCTAACAAATTATTTCCTTACTCAGTGTTCTATTGAGAACATACTTAGATATCTTGCTTGTTTAGAGCTTCTGTGATCAGAAAGGGCTTCAAGAAACTCAGAAAGTCCTCTACCTGATCTGGGTGGTCCTTATCTACTCCCATTTCTCATAAGTTCCTTCTCTTTGCCTAAGAAAAATGAGAGCTCCATCCTCTGAAATTCCAGACCACAGTTGGAATTGGGACCACAGTTGTAATCTTTCAGATCACAGTTGATAGCTACATAAAAATTCAGAAAACCTCTCTAAAAGCTCTTCTCACACCATTGCAAGCTGCTAATCATGTGACATTTAATCTAAACCAAAGACAAACTGCTAGCTATGAATATTTTTCCTAGCCAGTGCTCTAAATGTAATAATGGTTTTCAGAATGTGTGGGTCTGGCTCACTTCAAGCGGTTTTGCTCCTTCCTTGACTCCAGCTGCAAACTACTAAACACATACTTTTTTAGGTCATTATGGCCTAATGTCTGTGGCATTACATTATTTCAGTGACATATCTTTGAACATACCGTAATTCCAAAAACTGCAGGTCATCTTTTAGCTAACTGGAGAGCAGGATTTTATATTAACTCCATCCTTTGCCTCCGTCTCCTTTTTAAAAAGGAAAACAAAAATTGCACTGAAACTTCCTTTCCCGTTATTCCCTTCTTGGTAATGAGTCTTATAAACTTGCCCTATTAGGGAAAATCATTGCTAGTGGCAAAAAGTGCACCACCACCGAGAACATCTTCCATCCTGATAAATCCTGGCACAGAACTGAAGACAGAGGATAGCTAAAGCACAACATTCATAATCAGAGATTCTTAGAAAAGGAGACCTTGCCAAGGATGACTTCTACTCCTTCCCTTAAAAAACAAACAAAAAACACACACACGCACCCAGGCCAATAAAAGATGACAGCTGTCTTCAGAACAATACTTTTTATGGTCCTTTTCAAACAGAAAATATAATGTAATTCTGTCTTTAATTTGCTCAGGTTAATCCATGACGCAAGGAGTTAGAAATGTATTTACCTGTTTATATTCTCCTTTTGCTTAGCTATTAAGTAAAATTAATTCAGTGGTTTCTGTTTAAGAAAGAAATGCTCAGAAGAGCAAAACTTCTATAGGTCAGGTTTGAACAACTGCGACAGAGCTCCATGGCAACTTTCTGAAATGTCAGACACATTCTAGCTCTTTAAATGACAAACTCAGTAAAAGCACACAGTCAATGTTATCCATAATCTACAAGTCAAGGTATGTCAGTTGCCCCAGTTAGTCAGTTTTATCTCAGTCAAAGTAGTTCAAACATCTCATCAACATAATGTGTGTGAGGTAACATCTCCTATGAGATATCTATGGTATCTCCAGAGTGGGAAAATGTTGGTATTTTGCATGAAAACAGGGCTTAAGCTACGGGGTACATCACTGACAGCAAAATAAAGCACGATTTGGACAATTCCAGTGCAGTATGTAGAAGTAAAGACTCTCCTTATTTCAAAGTCTTCCTTGGAAAAAGCAGTTAGGAGCAGCAAAGCACAAATGGATTTACTTCCAGCAGGAAAAAACAAACAAACAAAAAAACCCACACACAACAAGCATAGCATGGAAATTTGTCAGTATATCAGTTTCACACCCCTGGGTTTCACCATGGCTATGGTGGCTATAAAGCCACCACTAAAGCAGACCCTGAAGCGGACAGGATTGGGAAACTCCAGAAAGTTCCACGTTTCATTCCCTGCTTCTGCCTTCCATGCCCCCCACCCCACACACACCTGAAAGAGGAGAAACAGTGGAGAAAGGCACTTGTAAGGATTTTCACATATTACTCCAAAAAGGAAATGTCAGTGTTGCCACCAAAGCTCAAAGACCCAGAGGAACCTCAGGGCACAGGAGGGCCAAGCCTGCTCAGGGAAACATAGGGCAATGGCTTGGAGGTGGGTAATGCGCTCAGCCAGCCCTCCAGCATCAATCTTCCTGCCTTCATGCAGAACTATTATCTTTACATAAGCACTTCAGAAAACAGAGGTTTTTTGTTTGTTTGTTTGTTTTAAAAGGCACTTGCATGTTCAAACCAGCCTCTGTCCCTGCCTGTGAGTTTCTCCTTTTTGCCAATCAGCCTGGCTGCTCTGGCACTTCTGGCTCTCTGGCACTGAAAAAGCTTAGCAGGACTGCTCATTTCTCAAGAAAAACCTTGCTGCAGACTGAAGAGCTTCAGCTAAGCATGCACATTTTGGATGTGTATCCAAACCAAACCCAAACATCTTGAGATTCTTCCTTCACTAACTCCAAACACATTTGATATGCTTAAACACACATTGTATTCTGTCAGAAACCAAATGACTATTTGCTGTTCCAAATAATCAGATATATCTTGCTGGATGATTAGCAGTAATATTGTTCACCCAAAGCAATCAAACTTTCATTTACATATTTAAGATCCTGGATCCACAGCCCTTCAAGTCTGTGGGACTACTTCCAATCACTTTGACAGACCTTGGATGTAGCTCTGAGCAATTTTTTTCCCCTGGATATATTCATCCATTGAAGACTGAGCTCAGTACTGATTTTTTCACACTGCAGCTAGAAGAATGAATATACTTAAAGCTTCTTGTAAGGCCGGATATCACTAGGTAAATTGAATACAGAGGCTTGTTTTCCTTACATTTGGTTTTGATGTTCTGTTCACTGAGCCTATGACTGCAAAGGTTATAGATGATGCAATTTATTTTCCTTCTGCTTTTTACCAGTAGAATACTGCTCCTCTTCCTAGATTAAACACAGGCTTTATTGCACATTTATCTCAAAATGTATTGCTTTGAAAGGTCCAGAATCTAACAGCATGTTTCACATTTGCTAGTAGTCTCTCATTTTTATCCTCATCTTGTAGGGAGTCTGCTTCCAAACCAGTTTTGTCCTCCTAATGTGAACTGTAGGTTTGCTCCAATTTTAACAGAAATAATGCCATCCTTGAAGTCTTTGGAAGCCTCCTGTTCCTACAGCAAGCACTGTAGATATTTATATCATCACTGTTCTATTATGAATATGAAATTAAAGAAATGGCTACTCTGTAAGCGAATAATAAGCTTTTTGTTTTGCCCTGTGTACTTTGATTTTACTTTGTTCCTAATCAAACTAAGCTTTGCTCACTGCTATTTCCCCATGTCTATTTTGTAACTACCTATATGCATATAACAGCTTGACTTCTACTGAGCACTGAAAATTGCTGAATTAACTGCAAAATACAATCCACATTATTACATGCCAGGCTTGGCTACTTATGCATTATCTTAAAAATGCAATGACATTTCTCAGTAAGTACACCAGACAATGTGTAGCCATATGCAATGTGCACATCATCATACCACACTGTGCTTTTTGTTCTGTTTTGTTTTCTATAAATACAAAACTGAAATCAAACCCACGCAAAAACAAACAAACAAACAAAAAAAAAAAAAAAACAAAAAAACACACAAAACAAACAAACAAAAAAACCCCACAAAACTGTAATTAATAGTTTGCATACAGGTTTTGTAAAACGGACTTTTCTCTTTTTACTTTAACAAATAGCTTTTATTTAAAGAGACTATCATTCCTCCTTTTGTTTTCCCAGGAAAATTGTGATCTAGCCAGTAACAGGTAAGCTTATGTAATTATTACAATGAAATGCAGAATCTGCCTTGCAGAACCTAATTCACACCACTTTACAGTTATATTTATATTTACCTCAGTTAGTTTTTAAGATCGAAAGTAGATCTACTGATTCATAGGTGTCATGTTATGAGTATTTTATGGTATTTCTCTAATACTAGCCAATTATATGAACTAATTGAGAGCAAACCATTCCTAAGCTGCTCTTGTGTTATCCAGCCTTTCAATTGATTCCAGAGGTCTGCTCTGGGTATGTGCCTGTATGGTACAGCCTTACCCTATAGGTTTTAATCAAATTATCTTCCTTTTTAATAGGTCACAATTACATACCTCAGAACAGATTATGTGTAAAATTTTAACTTGTATATTCAGCATATATCCATTAAATTTTCACATTTTTTATAAAGGAAATAAACTTCACAACTTATCTTGGGTTATTGTAAGTTAAGTTTCAAATCATCAAGCTCATAAGCAGCTGTGACACTTTTGTTGTGTACAAGGTATAGAACAGCCATAGTTATTCAAGAAAAAACTAAGACTGCCAGACAGTGCTCTTCATTGAATTACTCTTCCTACTTAACAAAAGCAGCAATGAAAACAGTTACTGTTGTATTTTTTTTCCTTCCCTTGACTTGCTGACTATATTACTCCAAAATATGACAATTATCACTACCAAGACTGCATGCTTTGACTATGTCACATCTTCCACAAAGCAAAACTTGTTTACAGATTCACTATATTGATGTAATAAAGAAAGGAATACCCAGATGGTCAAACCTCAAAGTGGTCCTGGCTGAGATTATTTTTTTCAGAAGTACTTGATACACAGCTCCTCTATCTTGACACCTGGTAAGCACTTCTAGTCAATGATTTTGACTAGTCACCCAATCAGAACTTTCTGATTCAGTTCAGTCCCACATGCGATGAAAATCTGAAAATCCTTTAGGTTCAGAGGAAGTGAAAATGCAGAGTATAGATTTCATTCTCTTCCTGAACAAAACTGGAAAGGCTCTGCATCAAGCACTGTAAAGAAACACTTCAGTTTCTGGAATTGCACAGAATAAAGATGAGATAACAAAACATTAAAATAACATGCAAATTTTTAGAATATTCAAAATTTAAACAGAAAACATGAAATATAAGTCTGTGCTTTTCATCAAAGAAGAAAAGAATGGAAACATGAACCTGGAGAGACTGTTTAGATGTGCTTTTGAAACTAGAGTTAAGGCTAATAATCATGATACTCTGGCGATATGCAATACATCAATCACTTCTATTCCCACTGAAGAAAGAAAATGAGCCAGTGTCTCAAAACCGTTTTCACAACCAAAGAAATAAATGAGTTTTGTTGGCTCCCTTAATAAGCCTTAAAATCATTTTGCACACTAAAGTTTGCAAAAAAATGAGATCTTTAAGGTGCTTTTTGTAAGCATGCACATAAGCACTAATAAGCACACACAGATTCCAGTTTTACTTCCAATACCTTTGCAACACCTTTGTTTTTGTTTGGTTTTGTTTTTATGCAATTCAATATAGAAAGGGAAATCACTAGCAATATATTTTCATGGGATCACTGTAATGTATAAATAGTATGAAATCAAGCTCAGTGAAGCTTCAGTAAGACTATCAGGTAGACATGATCATCTGCTTTCCAGCAGAGCTAATTAGGAAAGGATCTACTCATTACAGTTAGAGTAAAAGATACCAGTTGTTCTCAGGAAGGAGCTGAAGGAGGAAAGCTTGTGAGGGAAGCAAACGGGGCAGCCACCCTGCTTTCCCCAAGACCGCTGCCCTTGTGTGCTGACAAGGGATGAATTCCAGAGTAATCAAAACATGTTGTTGCTTTCTCTCCCCACTGCTCTCTTAGTAAATGTTATCCTTAAGTACCCCTTTCACAAACACGGTGGTAAATGGCCACCAGTTCATTGGAGTGACATTAGAAAGCTAAATACCAACTAACCTTCTTCAATTACGTTTACACTGTCTCCACACCAGTAAAATTGGTTTGACCTGATTTGCCTCAGCAAAACTTAATTTCCTAGAAAGGTGACTCTCTGACTGCAAATGCTCTAACTAAATTTATACTCTAATCTTCGCTGAAGTTAAAGCATTCTGTTAAAGGCCTTCATACACTTTACTACTATATTTATAAATGTCTTGGAGTGTTTTTTTTTTTTTTTTTTTTTTTTTTTGCGGGGGGAGGGGAATCCAAGAGCACATAGATGTTACTAATGTCAAGGCTTATAAGAAGGACAGCAGAAAATTATTACAAGCTTAGGTGCCTGTGCTCTGTGTATTCGTTACAAGTTTTGAAGCTTTACATGCACTTGTATGACAAAGAGCATGAGGTGTCTTTTGTCCTCCACAATTCATCTCAATTAGGTAGAAGTAACAAGGTGGGAATGCATCTTATACAAAAATGAGCTAATGCATTTACCAAGCTGTAATAGATGTATCTCAATGTTATTACAGACACCAGACTAACAAGATCGTACAGCCACTAACTACATACATCGTACGAACATCCTTTCCTGTAAAGAAGAATACAGCATTTTAGAGCAAGGTTCTCAGACAAAATCCAAACTCTCCAGGCAGGGCAGTTCAATTACTCAAAGTATCTCACAGAGCAATGGAAGTGGTGCAGTGCATTCAGCGAGCACTCTCAAGATACTGCTTGATAAAAGAGGCTACTGCTTTTCAGAACAGCCCCAACCGAATCCCCAGAGCAGCCATTACCAAAGGAACATCCAGGTGTTGTTGAGCTTGAACAGGAGAAGGGGCTGAGAATGAGAGGAATTCTGCTTCCCTGCCCACCCCAGCTGCCACTGCCTTTTGTTTCTCTATTTTCTCTCAACTACAGCCACATCCCATTTCTGAACAAGTGACAGACAGCTCCCAAAACTTGACCACCTGGCCTTTATCATTAGGCATAACCATAAAGCCCCCAGGACCTGGGCCAGATGGAAAGTAAAATTCAGCAGCATTCACGAACAAAAGCACTTACACAGTAAAAACTTGTTGTTTCTTGGTGAAGTTTATCACTGTTTATTGGCAGGTCAGCACTAAGAGTAAATCATCTCCTCTAGGAATTGGTGTCAGCACTTCTCTGGCCACTGCTAATTGTTACTCTATACTTATGTCACTTACAAGCATCAGCACAGTAAAGCACAGTTTGTAAATTATTTCACCTCCATGCAGCAAACTTGCACCTGAGGTAGAAGAGCTTGCTCACAGCATTTTAGTAGTGCAAGAAACAAGCTGCTCACAAGTACCTCCAAGAACATTCAGATGACAATTACACTTATTTCATCATCAAATAAAAACATTTTTTTCCATGTTTTATCCATGACAATTGCTAAGTTTCCAATAGGAAACAGATTCAGAACCACTAAAAAGTTCCATTTGAATTTTTATCACTTTTCATTTGCTGATCTCCCACATTGCAAAATTTTCCTTTTTACCAAGTGCTACTATACCCTTTTGATTATATCATAAAAAAATATAAAATGTTTAAGTGCTACTTACAGACATGACGTGCCAAAAAATGCTTTGTTTAGCTGAAGGAGGACTTGCAAAGCAATTTCAAAAGCATCCAAAAGAACAATTTTTGTAAGCCCATAGCTAGCAGGAGACACTAGGACTAGGACAGGAGCACCACAGTAGATGTCAGCAACAACAGCAGAACCCCGGGAAGAGCACTTGGCACAAGCAAAATACTTGATAAACCTGAAGCTCACATCCAGCCTCATTCATAAAATACAACAAAACTACAGAAGCTTAAAGGATTAGTTATTATTTGAAATTGTACTACTAAGGTTTAAGTGAACTTAGCACTCCTTACTGGTCTGAAGAGTAGCATAAAGTTTTGCTTCTTCATTTGGTATAGCAGCATGAGCAACGGTGTTGGTATCAACTTGAAGCATGGGCATCTTTACTAGGAAGACTAAGGACCATTTGTAAAGTACTGTGAACTGATTTTCACACTTGTTTGGCACTAGACTTCTGAAACTAATTTTTCAACATCCTCTTGGCAGTAATTGCCTTTTTAAAAATAGATATAATGACTTGATAACATGTTATGTTTTCCTGGGATTTCAACTGATATCTCTAAAGAAATAATCGAGTTTCCTATGCTACATAAGAAATAAACAGGTGAACTAAAAATAGGAGCTCTATTAAACATTTTTCATAGATCTTAAAGCCACATAGAGTCTTGTAATACATTAAAGGCATAGATAAAAGAGTAAAAGAACCGTATACCTGGAAAGGAGTCTTGAACACCTTTTACTACCTTACAAAAACAGCAATAAAAACCACTCATATTGTATATTAGAATTTCTTCAGTTCAACAAAGGAACAATATTCCATTACATAAACATGACTAACCAGAAAAATTGAAACCTTTACTAAATTCACTGTAAGATAAACTGACAATTAACCAAGCCCCTCTATGCTTCTGACCAACACAGGCAAGATGCTTACATCTGTCAGTGCCATGACCATGCTAACTGGCCTAAATTGCCCTCATCAGAATCACCTGGTGCCCACTCCCTTACCCTACCCACTCCTACACAAACCCCGCTTCAGCTCAGGCCATGGGTTTCAAGTCTTGTTCTGAGCTATGCTGTGGTTGTACCTAGTCTGGATTTATCTCTGTTTGCTCCTACATAGCCCTTGGATCTGTGCTGGAGCTTGATCTTTTGTCCCACCTTCTGGAAGGATCTTAGACCCAAACTGTAGCTGTTTTCACATGTTTTCTCTGGCTCCCTTCCCTCTGACTCCCCATAAGGTGTTGGACCTGGTTCATAACCTCAGCCTGCCTGGGGCTGCCAATGGATTTTGTCACCAGCAGCCTGCTGTGGGCCTGTGCAGTGGTCAGGAAGGGCACTGCCTGTCCTGTGGATGACTCTAGCTCCTGGCTTGTCCTTCCTGATGGAGTAGCTCCATTCTTGCTTCTTCCTGATACTCTCTGCAAAACTCTCTGGAAAACTGCGTTTTTACTTTTCTTTGCCTGTTTTGGTAATCAGTGTGTAAACAAAAAGAGGCATGGTCTTTTCAGTGAGCAGATTTGGATACTGAAAGTACTACAAGTATCAGAGAAATCTGGGAGACCACCATAGTGCTGCCGTACGGCTGCACAAGTACAACATCCACTGGGGAAACAGAGTATGTCTCTCAGGTCTCTCAAAAGAAAACTGAAATCCGCTGTCAATTTAAAGATTTTCTCTCTTCTGTCAGCCATTGGTGCTGGTACAGATTTTTGTTGGGCTTTGCAATCTTCAGTTGCATAAAGATTCTGGACACCATACCCTGGCTCGTTTAAAAATTCAGGCTTTGCCCCTATATATTTTAACAAAAGTACATTTTCCTCTACAATGTGGGATGCTGAAGGTGCCATCGCTTCTTGTCTGCTTCTCTGTTCCTGTGAGATATATTAGAGCTCAATATTTTTACTTCACAAATCCTATTTCTATTTTTCTTTTACTCCTGTGTCAAGTTAAATATGTTCCCCATTTAAAGACACTGATAACACTGACAGAGTGTGCTCTGCTATTCTGCCCAACAAAAGCTTTGTCTTGAAACTAACCTTTCCCTCAGCAGACAAAAGTGAAGGGCACTAATAGCAAATGAAAACATGTAGTTCTGTTTATTAAGGCTGTTGGTTTGAATGCCAAGTTCTCAGTACAGGATTAAGTGCATTTTGTGTACAGCTGGAATATGTCATAGATACATATAGGTCTCTGAATTTTAACATTCCCAGGTGATTTTTTTTTTTTTTTTTTTTTTTTTTTTTTTTGATATTAGCCTTTAGTGCAGAAAGAAATCTGGACTTCCAGAACTTGTAGATAAATAGACCTCTCATTATTTTCCTAATGAAGAACTTAGGCTTTTTACACTGAAGGTCTGAACTTCAAGCACCTTCAAATGAGAGCTGTTCTTATATTGATTTTCAAAGTATCACAAGTAACAAGGTCTTGCTGACACCTCCCTATATGTTTTAAGTTCTGCAATTATGAAAAATAAAATACCTTTAATTACATTAATTTATTTTTAAAGTATTTCTTATAAAATTGATCGATTACAAAGCAACGGCAGCAAAATAAATGATAAAATACCTAGATTTCATATGCCTTCTTTGAATGGAATCATTTTATCTTTAATGTCCTTTTAGATATCTATCACCAAGACAATATTTGTTCTTGTGTCTATATACTCATGTATATGCCCATTTCCTCATGAGTAAAATCAGTAGAAAACGACTCTATGGATTTAAAGCTTTTTAAGTTTTCTAAACAAAGAGCAGCCATCTTCTTCCATGTGCTTTTAAAACAATGTATTAGTTCCATGCAAAGAAAGTGAGGGTCTGTGACTGCTGTAAATAACTGAAATGCTCTGTAAAGTATGCCGCACATTCATGGTCTGATGTAAATGCTAGTGAATCATAAAATATTTCCATTGAATTCTGGGGGTTCTGGATATAGCCCCTAGGCACAACTGTTTCTTAGCATTTTCTTGAAGTAGCCATTTGGGAATCACATTGTCCTGCATGCTAACATCAAGGGTTCTTTTTACTTGTTCTGATTAGGTTTGGTTTCAGTTTTGTTTATTAAATAATGTGAATAATGGTTATGTAGGAATTTATTTTGAGTGGTGGCTTTAAGAGATATACTGAAAACTTCTACAGGAATACAAACAAAAAAGAACTGAAGAAATGAGTTAGATGTTTCATATATGTAAACAACTTCTATGGCCATCCTCTGGCCTGCCACCACTCAAGCACAGCATAGTTTTATCTGCTAGGTTTTCATGCAAGATTAATGAATTTGGGAAGTAGATGGAGATACTTATTAGCATTTGATCATTAGTTTTGGGAGCTCAGTCTGAGAACACATTTATTCAAAGGAACACCCAGCCCACTCTTATTTCTGTATATACATCCTTGCCCTAGGATTTTAGGCAGGAATGGTGGCTTGTTATGCCCCTCCTCAGCACATAGCTGGCCAGAAAATGGAGGCCTGTCGGCTGATAAAGACCTTACCAGAGTTACTTTTGTCTTTGACACTTCCATGCTATTTTACTGCACAGGCCAGTATTTGAAGTTAGCCTTGAAGACCACCCAGAAGTAGCAGCTGGTGCAGAACTCTGCTACTCACATTCTTAGTAGAAAGGAGCTGCTATCACCATAAAACAAACTGTGCTCAGTGTTTTGCTCTGCCTATCTTTTGCTTGGTGCTACAACAGTGTGCAAGTTGTACTCAAGAAGGCCGGATAGCCTGGCAGCCGACCGCTTGAAGCAGCCTCTCCCCACTGCTCCACCATGGCCCGCTTCTCTCAAGCTCTTTGATAGCACCTTTAGGACCAGAGGCAAGCCACATTGAGTAAAAGATCAAACTCTTCCCCTCTGGCAGTTTGTCAATGCAAGAACTTGGTAGGGCATAGTGCACATTTGTTATGGCAGGTTTTTAATTACATCTTTGATACAGCGGTGATAGGATTCCATATGTGAGAGTAATGCGGCATATGCACCAGTAACTCAGAGTTGAAACAAATTTAGGTCAGATCCTCACCTGATGTAAATTAACCATTTCATTGACTCACATGGAACCCTGTGTATTTCTTACAGCCAAGAATCTGATGCCTTGTGTGATTTTACCTAAACATCTAGGATAAAAAAATTATGATAACAATAGGTATTTTACATCAATGTACTTTTCTCTCTCTTCTAACCCTGGAGCTCACAGTGCTGCTAAACTGCTGGTGAACTTTTAGGAGAAGCAGACCATGTGTTGACCTGTGTAAAACACATGAAACCTTGAAAATATTAGAAGGTTACAGACTTTGGAACTGTGAACCTCAGCTGGAACTTCCTGCCGACTGCTTTCCCGGTTAGAAGGCATCAGGTCGAGTTTTGTGCTTTGTAGCATACGGCATGTCTGATCACAACTGACAGACTGCTTTGAAAGCAGGCACTAAGGATGAACACTTAATCTGCTGCATAACATGACTGTAAAAAACAGTTTCTAACTAAGGGCAGGTAATAAAATAAAGCCCACAGGGCTAAGATGAATTATTTATAATAAATTGTGCATAATTTAATATCCATAAATGACAAAAAATTTGTGAGTTTCTGTAAAATTTTGGAGATTGGTCAGCTCAGTTTCACTATGATAAGAGCATCAATGAAAATGACAACAGTTTCTAACTGTATTTTGTACCAATCTTTAGTTATATAAATTATGTGCTGTTCATATTATGCACTTGTTTACATTCGGTAAGTACCAATTTAGTTTCATCTAGATAAAATATCCGTCATACAGACACCCTACTGATGTCAGATTATTGCAAAGCTTGGAAACTTATCACAGCTACACTCAGATCATGCAAGCCAGCCATGATGGGCACATAGCTTCATCAGTTACTAAAGACCAATTGCTGATGCTCACCAGTTTAGGATCTCACTGCTAATTCTATGCTATGGAATGCCTTCAGGGAAGGAGATATTTACTTTGAGTCCATTAATGGATGTTATTTGTAGCTCTCTCCCCTTTCTCTCTTCACCTCACTCCCTTCCAATTAATTAAAGATCAAATATTGAAGCTCTTTTCTATTCATGCTGAACAAGATGATATTTTACAAATTGCCCCAGGAAGACACTAGTACTGCTGTCTGTGTATGCTACTAATCACTGCAGGTGGAAGTGGCAGAAACCAAAGCAGGAGCTCAAACTATCTTCCCACTGAGTTTGGTAGGTCCCAGACTACACTGGGCATCCTGTTGACCATCCCACATACATCAAAATAACCCCAAAACAGTGGGTTCCATGAGAAAGTGCTTGTAAATTAGGTTCTCCTGAGAAGTTTAAAATAATAGGCATGAGTTCCAGCTATAACCCCATATTTCTATCCTAAACAAAGTTGCTGCTGCAGGTAAGGGCCTTTCTTCAGCTACTGCTCCTAAAGGAGTGGTGGACTTAACATTATCACAAAAGGGAGCAGAAACCCACAGTGCTGTGCTGTGTGAAGTGTAGAGGAGGGGGACAAAACACTGTGCCTTAATCTGACCTACCCTTTGGATTTGAAGCCCTGTGTCCTCTTCACAGACTGTTCTGCAGCCAAAGATCCATAGTGGATAAAATGCCTGTAATAACTGACATTGTTTTCCATCTTTCTTCTCTGGATCTCCAAATTTGGATAGGGCCACTGCCAAAAGTTTTGAACGAGTATGAAGAAGAGGGAGGGTAGTGGGAAGGAAGGAAGGATGAGGACAATCTGTTTGACTGCTTTTGCTTCCACAACTTTAACCAACATGGGAGTTAAGGTTTTAATATGAATCCAACAGCTTCGAGGGGACTAATCTCATTTTCCCATAGGAGAAGGAAAGGGAGCAAAACACCTGATGTGTGTTGGTCTTTTGCCAGAAGGACAAGCATTTGGAAGTGGAAGACACAACTGTGTAAAAAGACAGGTAGACAGAGGAAACAGAATTACCATACTATCAAACTCATCCTCTCATTCTTATGTGAGTTCAGGTCATGATTTGAGCGCCAGAGAGAATGGTAAGATTTTAGCCTGAGGGAAGAAAACGACAAGGCGTTGACCCAAAAAGGAAATGTTAAAGTCTTATGAATGCTTTAATCCTGTTTATCAAACAGAATCCTCAGCTTTTCCAAACAGAACACATTCATTTCATGCTCCTTTTTTTCTATATCACATGCACAGAGAAAAAAACTGAAGATATTCTAGAAGGATCAACAATATATTTCACTACAGAAAAAATCTCTTCTCTTGCTCCTATTTGCACCCTGTTACTTGTGTTTGCATTGGCAACTCCTATGTGAGTCCTCATGATGTTGCTATACTGTTGCCACGAGTATGAGAAATCAGTGACAGGAGTCAGGTGCTTTTTTGATACAGTATTATTTATTAAAGAAATCATCATATTCTTGACTCTTTGAATATAAAAGAAGTGAACATGCCTTTCTTTTAGAGAAATCTTTACATTAGTTACTCCAATAAGCACTACATCCTAGTGCACCAAACCAGGAAGAAAAATATCCATGCATTTGGGTGGGACCAGGATTTGGTTGAACAGAAGTGTTATTGCAGGGATTTGTGGTTAATCAAAGCTATTGTGAGATGATATACAGGAAACCACCACAGATTTACAGCTGTATTCAAAGAACTAATTTTACTGACCGCTTTCTAAGCTTACCAAGCTCTATGTAGAAGTATTAAAATCTTAGTTGCTGATCTTGCAAAAGCTTATGCACATACTTAGCTTAGCACTTTTTATAAACAGTCCTGCTAAACTCAAACTAGTTGCATGACTAGTGTTAAGCAGCTATCTAATGATCTGTAAATGTCTGCTCAGAAAAAGATCACCATCTATGTTCAGTTCTGGACAACACAATATGAAGGTGCTGCAGCAAGCAATTCTGTGCTAGTCTAATGAAATCTAATATGAAGACTTTAAGACATCCAATTTAAGACATTCTGTACTGTTAAGAATTTATAACCCTGCAACAGAATTCTAAGAGACACTTAAAAGAAAACATGCTTTGGAAAAGTAGCACCTCTCTATTATAATTTATAAATATTTAACATTACTTCTGTGGATATCTATAAATTTTTATATTTTAATCTATTGTAGATTCTACAGCATTTTCTCTTCCCATGATTAAGACCACACTTTCCTCCCTCCTCCATGGGATGTGGCAGGGATGCTGACCTACACTTCTGCTAGATTTTCATTTTATTCTCTCATGAGTAGGACATCATTTTAGGTTTCAATGAGCTTTCAAATATATGTGAACAAAGAAGGATAAACATGTTTTTGCTCAATATTTCATAACAAATTTTCTTAAAAATGGTACTCAGCTGTGCAGTACCTATTTCACAAGAGCATTTTTTTTTTTCTAAGTATTATTCACGAGAGAAAATACCAACAGGAAGTTTTCTCCTGCAACTCCTTATGAATAATATTACTTCTTTGGTATACTGCATTATTTTTCCACTGGAGATTCTTGGGTATTTTTGTCCTGTCTGATTAAAGACTTACCCCATGGATTTGCCACAGATAAGTTGTAGAAGGGAAGAGAAAATAGCTGGAAAGAAAGCAGATGTAAAACATGCAAGAGGCAGTCTGAGCATCAGAAGCCTGCATATTTTTAGAAAGCAATGCTATCCATTGCAGCCTCCATCTTCTAACAAGCAGGTGAATCTAAACAGAAGCAGCTGCTCAAACAGCAACAGATTTACTCAGTTTTCCCTCTGTAAATTGGGACTGAGGAGGAAGGGAAGCATATTTCATAGAACAATAAGCAAAAGAAACAATACTGATGCTTTTAGCACTAAGGAAACTGACAGATATGTATGACCTGAGCTCCATGACCAAAATTTCATAAACAGTGACACAAAGAAACATCTGTTTCCATAAACCAAGACAGTCAGAGCACTGTACAGCAACTTGACAAAAATTAAATAAAAAAAGCCCACCTGGGAATATGTAGAAATACTACCAACTATGGAGCAGCCTAATGCATCTACCCATGATCATGCATGTGTAAATTGTACTTGTTTGTTCTTATTCAGGTGCAAGATTAACAGCTGGCCACTCCTATTCTTCCACTCAGTTGCTTATACCTTATTCACTTGTTCAAAACATTTATTTACAAGGCACTGATCATCCATTTTCTGCAAATGAAGAGCCCAATCCAGCTGCTACTAAAATCAGTGGCAAATGTCCCACTTATGGGAACTGGATTAAGTCCTTAATGTGTATGAACAGTTCCATAAGAGGGCAGAAGAGACAGTAAAATACACTTGTCCAAAACATCTGTGTATTTTACTAAGATTACAGGTGAAGGAGCACAATTTTTAAAAAGTATAAATAATGTACCAAGTAATTCCAAAGCTATAAAGTTGGCAGGTATAATTCGCATTGAAACTAATGCAGATAAATAACTCTCAGCTTTCACAACTTTAAGACAAACAAAGAAATCACCAGAAGAGAAAAATTACAATCGCATGGGAGGGGAAAACACTTTTAAACAAGCCCGTGAACAAACAGGTTATTCAGCATGCGGGAGGGAAAAGGACATATTAAAATGCTGTTTTTTATTTTCTCTGTTCTTTCTTAATTATGGATTATCAATCTAATATTTGGGCAATAAACACAATGATAGTGATTATTCATCATATAAAGCTTCTCACATGCAAATTATTCTGTTAGAGAATGTCTTATTTCACAGCTGTTTAATGCAGAGTATGACCAATAAAGGCTTAGTCCAGCATCCTTTGAAGTATTAAACATCTTTTCCACTAGTTGCAATAAGCATTGAATTATTTTTTAGTGAAATAATCCCCTAGTAACATATACCTTGAGATACATGTTGGATGAATAGTGGTATCATTATTATTATCACTAGTAGCAGTATTAGAAATAATATAATAGTAAAGTAAAACAAATAAAATCACGTGAGGAATTTGGTTCTGTACATCTTAAGGCTGGTACTGAAACACCCTTCCATTTAAAAAGGAAAAAGCTATAAGACTGCTGCTGAACTGAGTAAATGAAGGCATTGCAGAAGTGATGGGAATGTACTGGCTTAAATGTGTGTTTAGTTATCCACAATGGCACAACATTATGTAAGCAGAAACAAGGATAAAATAAAAAGTGTAATTCATCTGTGGCATAAGACAAGCGAAGGAAGGGGTTGAAAAGGTTTAAATAAGCTCAAAAACTTACTTGTAAGCAGCAACACTAGTCATTGTAGAAGCGATGAGGGCTACAAACTGGACATATATTTGCCTCCAGATTAAAGGCTGTATATTTGAAAGGACCTCCTTTTGGTCTGTAGGAAGGAAACAGGAGAAAGAGTCAGTCTTCATCTTAAATATTATCTCAGACAGGAAACTTAGCCTTTACAGAAGAGTTAAGGCACCTTTCATCAAAGTGGAGTTGAAGACATAAAATAAATAAATAAAAAGCCGTGTCTGTGCTAGGAACTTTGTGAAAGGGCACTGAGATCTAGCAGTAAGGGCTCTGCTTTCTTTGTTCTTAAAAGGGCTAAAACTGCCCTGTCCAGTCCCCAGGGACAGGGCTGTGCTGGGGACTGTAGTTTTAGTCATGTAGTTTTAAGCTGTTAAAATGGCAGTTGGTTCCTGCAAGCAGATTCCCGGTTGCCTAATGGGGACCTGCTGTGCTTCCCTATCCTCATCCCAAGAGCTGTGCTACCTCTATAGGAGTAATACTCATCCTTCTCAGCTTGAGACACACAGGTTCTTGCCTTTAAAGTCAGAGTTAATGGGAGCAACTCCAGCCAACTCCCTGCCCTGCCACAATTCCCTGATGCTGACTTCAAGAACAAAATGCATTTGCACCCTTAAGGAGTTGCAACTTATACTGTTATAAAAACCCTTTTCTTGTAGCTTTTCCAATGCTGTGAATAAAGTGCCGTATTTCCGTATCAACAAACTGTTTTGCCTGTTTGTCCATACTGCACTGTTAAGCAGGGGTATTATGTTTTCCTGGGACCACACATTCAAATAAAATTTCACCTCATAACAGAGTTTTCGCACTCTGCTGTGAAGCATGTTTTCTGCTGGCAGATTAGCTATCAAATAAATATATACCGTGGTATACGGAAATATCATCTTAAATCACACGGTCTCCAGCCAGACTAAGACTGTCATAACAGCTCCCTGGGAAAGGACCTACCTCTGCAAGTAGAGGTAAGTCGCAGGAATTACCTTGGAACTATCCCAGCTCTCAGCAAATAACTAGTGCCTGCATTCTGAAGACCAGCAATCACCATTGTAAAAGAAAATTAGTTACTTATATTTTGTGAACAATGAATAAAATACTCAAATGACAGGTTTTAAGTGATATTTCTCCAACACAGATTTCTCAGATAATTATTTAAATACACACAATTCCAAAGTTTTCACCAATGGTAGTGACTTAGGTCTTTATATTAAACATTCCTACTACATAAAACATGTAGATTACTCAAAGAGTTTTTACTCCAGTTCATATTTTCTCCGTAATAATTGCTGATTGGGTAAAGATAAATTAGATGATTCTCTGTATTAAATTCTTTAAAATAAATAACTGAGATGTTTTCAAGGTGCAGTGGAAAAAGAGCAAAACTTGAAGCAAAGGAAATGCAGTGTCTGTAGTATCCTAACAGTAAAGTTAAATACAGGAGTCACAAGCAAAATAGCTCAAAATCAAAGTTCCCAAGGGATGATGACCTTTGCCTCCCATTATTTATCAAAAAAAAGCCTGTAATGGCATTATCATGGAATATGTTATTTGCTCACTGGTTCAGAGAACCACAGCATTAAACACAGTGATTACACCGGTAAGCCCCATGCCCATGCAGTCTGCTCTTCCAAAAGGTAGCAGTAATGAATCACTGCATGCTCAGGGACAGTTTATGCCTTGAATCAGAATTTACTTGAGAAACTTGACCCCGTGTTCTTGGGAGAAAGCTGGACTTTTTCTTCCTAATAGCTTGAGAGCTCTCCTCCCTGAGTTTACTCAGGCACCTTAATGCTGTGGCTGTCCATATGCAAGCTGAAATTTTCTCTAAAGAGATACAAAGAAATGATACATATCACCAAGAAGTTTTATCATTTTTCTTGGAGAGATCTTTGCTGGCCCTTACAGAGCCAAGATTAGTTCAGCCACCACTGTAAGATTCACATTTCCTCCAGAGTCTTTCAAGTGCATCTTCTGAAGATGTTATCTGTGGCTTTTACCAAGGGGCTTATCTGTTTTGCAGTGAGCTTCTACCTGACAAACACACAGCTGTAAGCTCTGCAGGCACTCTGTAATTGGAGGCCTATTAAAATGACTGAGAAATAACTTCTTCACTATTTATTCACCTTGTTTATTCACCCAAATATACATAGGATCAGACTAAAACAACACAAGTATGCATACAGAATGTGTTAAGCTAGACCTTAATCTTTCTTTGCATTGCTTGATAAGCTAGAGACCTATGCTAAAGCTTCTATGAAGATGCAAACTATTTTAATGTAGCATGCTCCTGGCATTCCTTTGGGAAGTTCTTTATTCCTTGTCTTTCCTAGGACAGTAGCTTTAAAGCTTTTGCATTTTCTTTGCTCAAAGACTCCATTCTGAGTGTCACAAGTCTTGCTAGCTTGGTTAGACATGGGTTACCAAAGCATGGAGGCATGCTTTATGATGTGATCTTTTCATTGCCATGCTTTGATTTCTCCTTCCCAGTCTTTCTTAATTTAACTCTGTAAAGCTACACAGAGTAACATCACCTGGGTAAACAGAGGTGCATTTCTTATTTACTAAAAAAAAAAAGAACAAACAAAGCTTCAGACATTTTCATTTTCTCACTAGTAAACATAATTTAAAAGGTCATTAGCTGAATACAACTTTTTAAAAGGCTTCATATAAAACGATCATATCAAACAGGATCCTACATGATTTCTGTGTCTGCACACCTTACTTTTTTATACAGCTATGACAGGATAAATCACAAGGAATCAGAAGGGTCCAGAAAAACAACAGTACTTTGAAGGAGGAGCTGAAAGAAGAACAACTTTTTACGAATAAGCAGAAAGACTGATGTCCCAGATAGAAGCGATGTTATCTCATCCACCCTTTAAAGAACAGAAAGAGGAAAAAAAAGCTTTTATTGTTCTTGGGAGGTCTGGCAGATTTACATTTCTGGCTTAGATGAGATTTTAACTTCCCAGTAACATGCTGATATTGGATAGTCTACAGCTACACAAAACCGTTTTGCTTCCTGCAATATTAAATGGCTTGGGAGAATGGAAAGTAATCATAAAGGTAGATATTAGTTGCCTAAAACATTCACACCATTCACCACATTTAAATGTACTCCAGCATGGTTTTTTTCATGTTTGGAGGGACTATGTATTGCACGAGATTGAAACACAGTGCAATTAAATACAAATATATTTTAGTTTTTAAAAGTAGATACTCTCTATATTTCTCATCCTCTACATTGTTTATCATTCATTCCTCTGATTCTAAATGTACTGCCTAGTAACTGTAACATCTTGTGACAGTGTGGGTAAATTTCTTTAATAATAAGTAAAAATAAGCCTTCACAGTTAGGATGCGATAAGTCCGGCCTATTTGGAGAGAACAAGGAAATGCAGTAGAAGTAAATTAAAGCATATGTATTTCACAGCATCTGCAGATGCTTGGAAAGAACATATGATATTTTGGTCTATATAAAATGGGTATATCAGTTTAATAATTTAAATTTGCATTGCAAAATTTACCCAAATAATTGATGAGAGCTTCAAATGATTACTACTGTAAATACATCTCTCAGAGTAGGTTTGTAGTCCAGCTAAGTATTGCACACAATCTCATAGATTAATAAACTGTCTTTAAAAAGATGTGTGAAGACAGCAGGCTACAGGTAGATTGGTAGATCAAATTCACATCTATGTTTTACATCTGAAACTTAAGTGATGCCAGAAAGTTTTATTTCCTCATTTGCACCTAGCCAAAATGCATCCAGCCAACCCTATCTTTAAAGTTGTAATAAGATACTGGAAGCCAACACCAGTTAAGGGATTTTGTATGTTTTCAGCAATTCAGATATGTTTCTTAAATAATTTATTTTCCAGTCAACTGCACAGAGTATTCAAATGTACTTCTGCAACAAAAATAACCTGTTTAAAAATAATAGGTTGCAAAGATAAAGCAAAGTTAATAGTGTCTATATTAGAACTCTTTTCAAAGATCCTCATGGACAGTGAACAGACTCGTTGTGAGTGTGTATAATCTGATTTAATTCTATTTATAGTATAATTCCTCATTACTGCTCTACACACCTAGTCAAGTATTATTTGAAACCAATAGAAAAATTTCTACTATGTAAATGGCCCTTGTATGCTGTTTTTTCCTAAGTCACTGCTTGATATTATCGGTACAGAAGGAAGTACACATTTTCTTCGTATCTTTCACCAAACAATTCACTGGAATGAATAAGTAGATACATATATTAAAAGAAAATGTTTATCCTCTGGATAAGAACTCATGTCCATACTTAGTCACCTAAAGAAAGGGTAGGCTTTTTACAAGCTCCTAAAGACTTTTTTTTAAGCTCTAAGCATCAAATTTCTTTCATCAATGTCTCAAAAGCAAGAGAACCATTGTAACCACAAAAGTTGAAAGTTGTTTCCATTTCCTTCCTTCCTTCCTTTTTCTTCCTTTCCTTTCCTTTCCTTTCCTTTCCTTTCCTTTCCTTTCCTTTCCTTTCCTTTCCTTTCCTTTCCTTTCCTTTCCTTTCCTTTCCTTTCCTTTCCTTTCCTTTCCTTTCCTTTCCTTTCCTTTCCTTTCCTTTCCTTTCCTTTCCTTTCCAAAACAGCTTCCTCACTGATCACCCTTTTATTGACTTAATCTGAATGTTTTGTGAGGCTTCTCTATGAAATATATTTTAATAATTTTGAAAAGACACAAGACATCACATGGGTAGACTCATGGAACCATAGCTTAAATCCTGGAGATTATCACTCATAACTATGTATATGAATGTTAAAGGCTGTACAGTAATACTGCCAATTAATGAAGTAGAGGAATGGGCTTGGACATCTGTATTACTTGTATAAATTTTAAATGCTTTATGCACAAGGGATTAATTCCATCAGTGGACTGGGTACATACATTCCAGCTTAATCAAAATCTGCTCAAATCAGAGGGAAGAGGTTGAATCAGCTACATTCCCCTTGATATTGTATGCCTTTAGCTAGAAATGTATCTTGCAGAAGTATTACAAAATAGAAATGCTGTGTTCTCATCCTTTTTCTCTGAAATTCTCTAGAATTTAAGATAGAAATGTGGGCTAACTCAACTTTTCATCTCACTCAAACCAATACAGTTGATCTTATGTTTCACTTAGGAGGCTAAACAAGTTATAATGACAAGGGACACTTCACAGATTTCCTATAATATGATTACTGGAAAAATGGGTTTTGTGACATTGCTACTTGGAAGACTCTAGTTCCAGATTTCGCTCTGTTATTGACTTCCAGGGTGAACTTGTAAGAGTCATTTATAGACTTGATGCTTGTTGTAAAATGAGGGTGATATTCACTTCTTTAGGATTGCAAGGAAATATACAACAAAGCCTCAGCTGCCATTACAGTGTAGGCCATATACATACCTAAGAAGAAAGAGAGCTTCTTACCCTAACCTGATCAATATCCAGCCCACCATCATCTGAGAAACTCCATCAAATACTCTTATCAGCCTGAAAAGTCATGTGTGTCATGTGGGGTGAAAAAGACGCTTGTATGCCTGTGTAAATAAGGTTGAGTCATATGAGCAGTGTAAAGTTTACAGAGGTTGGACAATTTTTCAGTTTTCCATAGTTTGAAAATATTTTTGAAGTTGCTGATGCAGTCACAAAAATGACTTGGGGTAAAGTTAAGCTTTAAATATTGATTTCCATAAAAAACAATTCCTGGCTTGCCTGGATTTATTTTATAGTCTGCTGATGACCCTTGTTGGTGTTAATGCGATGATATATACTAACAGTTCCAGATTCTTTATTATCTGATTATCATCATCATTCACTACACGTCCTCCAGCTGCTGTAACAGAGCCTAGAGACTACATTCATCAACCTGAGCCATCCCACACAGTTCTAAGATTGCTGCTGAACAATGTAAGGGCGCTGTGGGAAAAGCAGTATGAAATCAGTAATTTAAAATAGTATAAAGAATGTGTATACGAAGAAGGATGATTGAAAGTCAGAGGCAAGCTTAATCCTGGCATTTTCTAACTAATGCTAGAATAAAAAACAAAACAAAACAAAACAAAAACAAAAACAAAAACAAAACAAAAAACAAAGAGACAAACAAACAAAAACCCACTCTTCTAACTCTGCTTTTTGTGTGTGTGTTTAATAAAGATGTTCAGTTCCTTGATAGTATGGGATTGAGAATACAACTGAATAATGACAGGTTGTGAACAGCCGCAAAAGCTGAATGTCATTTCCTCTTCTCAGCTTCATCAGTCAATTTTGGAGTGATCTGAATGCAGACAACCTGTAAATTACCTGATTTAACTCCCACAAGAAATGACTATCATTATGTTTACTCATAATGAAGAGATCACACCCCTCTCTGTTGAATCAGTTTGAGGGCTACTTAGCTATGGATTTGAAAACTTTTGAAACTCTCCATGTATAGTGCTATTTAAGGACAGCTGACTATTAGATCCATGTAAGGTAGGATGCTGGATTGTTTTTATGTTTTGCCAGTGACTTCCATTTTTTCTCTGTCATTCCTCAGCAGTGAGCCTTCTTCTGATGAAGGCAAAACCTTATACTAGAATGTTCACAGACATTCAACAACCAGATAGCATGTAAAAATAAAAGAGAAGTCTTTCCATGATAAAAGTAAATGAAATAGCCACTTTGCCTGGCAGGGTAAGGAAAACGGGAAAAAATGACACCTCTGGTAGGTGTGGAATAAAGAGATGAATTCCTGATATGCTCCAATTTTAGATTTCTTCTCATCATGCTGATAGTATACAAAAAAAACAAAGCAAACAAACAAAAATCAACAACAACAAAACACCGTATAAAAGGCACTGTGGTTATTAACTGGTGGTGTTTTATGGGAGTGACTGAGTTGTACATGTATAGTCTGTGCCCTAATTTCTACATTCATTAAGGGAACATTTTGCTTTTTGTTAAACTAAATTCAAAAAGGTTTACCAGGTAAGGTATCTTCTTCTGAGGGAGATCTTCTGCAGATAGGTCTTTATAAGGCTCAGTTCCAGCTCTGCAACCTTGGTGAGTCTCATGTAGGAGTGATATGCAACTGGAAAGTCTTTATCGAATTCAGTGGAGTCAGAAATTGTTTTTCTTTGACTCCAGATTGTTGGGACACTAGCAGTTACTTTGGTCATGTATTGTGTTTAGAATGTGTGTACAAAAAGGGCTCTATCTGTACAATGCCTCTAGCCGATTGTACAACTGCTTCTCATAGCAAGACCTCTTACTATAAACTACAGGGATTATAGCAATGCTACACTGATGCTATTATAGTAATGCTGTATGCTGGTTGAAGCATACATTTCTACATCTATTACTCAGTCTTTACTTTCATGTGGCAAGATTTCTATTGTTCTGTTGGAACATTTGGATATTCAGCACAGTCAAAAAAAGAAAACAGTCTTGTATATCTGAACCTTGAAGGAAGCTGTCTGTACCTAACAGATCATTGGTCTATGAAGATGAATAAATCCTGAAATCCTCTGGAGCAAGTACTAACTTCAGGAGATGTCTTTGTGTTAAGCAAGGAAATCATTGGCTCCAGAAGAGCTGAATTATTGATAAGAATGATAGTAATATCCTAAAGCCAACTGCTTATGGAGAAACTCTTAATCATGTGTGGCGTATGCATTGAGTGAAATGAAAAGAAAATTGCATAAATATTTATGTTAGTTAATTGTGTTTATGTTAAAAGTTACAGTGTTTGTTTAATGTCTTTGGAAAATCTGTAAACTTGGCTTCTGGATAAAGGCCTCCACAATGCTGTTTAGGGTTACAGCCATGTGTTCCCATCACTCACTTGGAGCACTCCTGCAGAAAACCTGGGCCTGGTTTATTCTCAGGTATCTGTTAACAAAGTTATACTGGCTCTGCCTCAAATAACCACTGAATTGTTTCACACTCTGATACTGAAAATAAAAACACAGGGACAGGTTTCCTTCTCTGTGGCTGAGAGCAAGATCTTGGATTTTGAATCTGAGGGTCTTTTATTCTGTCTTTATTTTTACATCTCCCCAAAGGGCCTTTTCTATTTAAAAGAAACAGGGATCTCAAGTAGATATGCTGGTTTTCTCTGATCCACGGGCTCTTTCCTTGGACACTCAGCTCTGGTAATAAAAAGCCCAGTTTTAATGCTCCTGCTGAAGCAAATGTTAAACTAGAGCCAGAGGGACTTGAGTAAAGCTTTGTCAGTTTGTACCACGAGAGGGCTTGCCCTTTAGTATGCAACTGGCACAGAAACTGTTCAGACACCATCAAAATCTATGCACTCTTTGAATTGTTCACTGTTACCTTCCACTAAAATCACGGATTAAAAAAGAGCTGTCTCGGACACTCCCTGCAATTGGTACCACAAGCCAGAGTCACAGCTTCTCCTCAGACTTCTATAAGCCCTGAACAGATTTTACTTATATGTTAAGAATAATCAGTTCCTTATTAACTTAGAATTTACTTATGTGTTGTTCTCATGAGATTCAGAGCCATGTTAGTAAAACAATTTCTTAAGATCAGCTGTTTTCACAGGACAGCCTCGGCCTTGACCTTCCTCTTTAACTTCTGTTTCTTTACAATGTCCACCACTACAATATTATAATCTGTGTTTGAAAACAGCTATTTTAGCATTCTCAGCAATGTTATGCTTTGCCATCAGAAGTGGAATAGTAGAAGTATCTATCTACAGAGCAAAGTGTGAAAACTGTGACAGCATTGAACAGGCTTTGGCTTAATGAAGAAAATCTCTAGCCTGGTGCAAAAGTTCATTATTTACCAAACTCTACAGCAGCACAGGTTTCTGCTCAGTGCTCGCCCACAGCAGAGCATCTAAACATGCATTTAGTATTGAGCAGTCAGTTCAGTGCTGATTTAAGCGTGAGTTCTGATGGACTACAGCCTTTTTCCGTGTACTTGAAAAATCTTACTGACATCAAGAAAATTGTGTCTGACCAACTGCCATTCAGTACGCACTGCAGCCTTACAATTGGTATCAAGAAGAATTTGATCTGGATATGAAAGCTAAATACTTGATGCATTAGAAGTTCATATTGTTTTCTAACTATTTTTTCACAAGACTTTAAATGTGAGAACATGCTGACATTGTTGAGGCTTGTCCTTAGCATGCAAGATAAATTTGAAACTCATTCTATCAGTTGTTTTTAACAAGAAATGTAAACAAGTAGGATCATTTTGCAATGTCCTCGAACAGGATCTTCTGTTAACAGTGATAGATAGGGTGCCAGGGATTTGCATTGTTGGTAAGTCACAAGTATTTTCTCTCCATGCTTTGCTGTTTTGAATGAAACCTATTATTTGACTTTAGGGTCACTGATATTTAATCTTATTTTTACCTTTTAAAGGATAATAAGAAACAATAATGTTCAAAGATTGATCACTGGAGTTTTGATTAAATAAATAGTACTTGCTTTCTTGGGAGTGAAAGCCTGAGATATGATACTGAGAGATGCTGTGAAAGGTGGAATATGTTTCCATCATGTTTTGCAAGCTGATGCAAGGCCATCCTGACAATGTTCTGTGCTGACTAGAAATCAACTTGTCACAGACTAATTACTTTGGCTAATTCAAGAAATCAAGAATGTTGATTTCCAAAGGCATATTTTTGGATGGTTGTCTCAAAGGATTATTAATAATGCAGATGTTTTCCATCCAAAGTCAAATTCACAGTAATACATACTGTCCGCATGTTCAATGTACCTATAATTTACATGCAGTCCCAAAAAGGGCTGCAACAACCTGAGTCAAATTCCATCCTGTTGACACAACCTTCTTCAGCTGTTACTATGGCAAAAAAAAATGTTATTGTGCTATAATTAATCTGGCCTGAGGCTTAGCATTGTCATTAAAGTAGGTTGCTATCTCTTTTGAACACTTCATTAATCTATAATAGAGTGCAAAAACCACAACAAAGAAAAAATTAAATGCAGTGACAACTTCCAAACATGAAAAAGTCTTAAAAATAGCAATAACAAAATATAGTGTTTTATAAAGTGTATAAATATAAACAAATATGTTAAAAGAAGAACTAGCATTTCTGCACTCTACAAAATAGATGGTGGTGCTAGGAAAAAACCCTTATTGGCAAAGTTAACTATGGGCAATCAAAATAAGAATGTAAATGTTAAAGGCCTGCATAAAACCAGGTTGATTATCAGAGCCAATGCATATTCATCACATTCACCGAAAGTGTTCATGTAAGGTGCTAGAAAACTTTTCAGAATATTTTTTGTCTATCTTATGTGAAAAGAATACGATGCAATATTGACACTTGCAAAATTCAGCATTTGCAAGGCTTTGAAGTGTTTTGCACATTAGGACTGAGCTGCTGTTCTGTCTGTGAGAAAAGCATTCCAACTGCCTTAAAAGAAAACTTACGTTTTGTTATGATGGAAAGGATTTGTTACAAAACAATAGAATCATGGAACCATAGGATTGCTTGGGTTGAAAGAGACCTTAATGATCCCCTGACTCCAAATCCCTGCCATGGGCAGGGCCCCCTCCCACCAGGCCAGGCTGCCCCCAGCCCCATCCAGCCTGGCCTTGGGCACTGCTGGGGATGGGGCAGCCACAGCTGCTCTGGGCAGCCTGTGCAGTGTCTCATTTATTATAAAATATTATAAAATAATAAATGAGAGGTAAAACAAAACAAAACAAAAATACAACAACAACAAAAACAGAAACCAGCATTCTCCTCTTAACTGCTTTAGTTATTCCTTTTCATTTATTACCTTAAGGAAATATACATGAATTTTTTTTTATTTTCTTTTCTTTTTTTTCCTGCCTTTATTTCAGAGGCCCAAGGAAGTAGAAGACTTATTACTGGAGTGCAAGAGGTAGTGTCCTGATTTAATCTCCTCTCCCTTCAGCATATGCACTGGACAAGTTGCCCAGGCATAAGGGGAAGGAAAATCCTAAGCAAAATGTTTTGAGGAAAATTTGCTGCAGGGGAAGCCTCTGGCTGTCTTTAGCAAGCAGAATTAAAGCGGCCTGGTTTTCAGTAATGATCACAATTGGCAACTAGGGCAACTCCATTTCTGTCATCAAAACATGTAGGCTGGATGTTCAGGGCTGTTCAGCAGCGTGCGGAGCCCTGAGCTTTCTCCATCTGGCCAGATGCACCGCTTGTTGAGCATGGAGAAAAAGAAGAATTGGACTCCCCTTTCATGGGAAATATTTTCTACCATAGCTACACATTATCATTATTACTGTTATTATCAAAAACAATGTTTTTATCAACTCAATTGCTCCCTTAAGTTCTCAGAAAGTCACCCTGCATGTCTAAATACTTAACAGAAGACAAATCTTGACAAGTGATTGATGAACAGAACAGTTTTATAGTAGTTGTTTTTGTTGTTTTAATCACTCTCATAAAACAATGAATTGGTTTTGGAAAAGCCAAAAACATGGACTGAAGGTATGGTTCAGTATCAACAGGGCTTCCTCCTTCAGGTCCAGCTCCATGCTACGACACAGCCCCTGACTAGCATGGAGCACAGGCAGAGCAATCAGCCTGCACATGTTCCCACAGACGTGCTCAGAATCTGCAAACCCTGGGCTATAGCCACAGGGAGAACAGGGAGAACTGATCTGTATTTCTGATAGCAAGTGCTTTAAGGTGCTTGAGTTAATCAAGAGGAGTAAGCTAGCTATTAACTAATTGCACTAAAGAAGCATGAGAAGACCTAAGCTGATAGATATGAAGAAAACCAAAGAAAAATATGTTAAGCAAATAGAAAAAGGTGGTGCTAAAAGACTTTGCTACTCATAAGATTCACAGCATAAATCACACTGGCTAAGAAGCTTATGGGGAAGGGATGGGTCCCTGACAAAATATATGATAATTATTGGAATTCAGAGCAAAACTCTTGGAAAGAGACACAAGAAAACCCGGAAATGAACTTTTGCCAAATAAAGGAAGCCATCCTGTCCAAGAATGAAGTTTATGGAAGCAGCCAACTCTGATACAGTATCTCTTAAACAGAATTCAAAATACTGTAAGAGAAAAGGGAGAATGCAGAGTTCACCAAAACTAACCCAAACACATCAACAGCATTGCAGCAATCATCTCAAACTGAGGCTGCAGGAAAAAAGGTGGAAGAAATTTGGTGGATTACTTTACCTTGGAAAAGCTTCTCAGCAGCAGTACGAGGTGCACTACTTAGGCAGAAAGGAGAAAAGCCAACTTTATTTTTTTGAGTAATGAACAACATTATTGTAGGCAATGACTGAGAAAGCAACAGAAAAGCATGAAAAACACTATTTCCATTTAACTAGTTATTAGAGTTTAAAGGTATGTTTCATCAAAGAAGAAATAAATATAAATAATGAATATAAATAAATAAGGTGTCACATGTTTTTAGATATAATATAAAGAAGGATAAATAAGTAACACCCGATGCTTCCATTTATGCACAGCCAGTCTTCTCTTTGGAATACATCATATGCTTTTAATGTTATTTCAGTTATGTTCAGTACCAGAAATGAGACTCTTAAAATATACTATAAATTTAAAAGGCCTAAGATGTATTTATACCCTATCCCATGAGGCAGAAATAGAAATATGAGGCCAGTTGTCTCTCTTGTGTAGGGTTGGTAGAAAACACTGCCAAAATTGCTAATTTCTTAAATAGGACACTGAAGATCAGACAATAGCTGGATACGGTCCTATCATCATAAGTAACATCAGCACCATATTGCTTTTTACCAATACATGCTTTGTATAGGAAAAAGAGCAAAAACCAATTAGCAATGTTTAGGAAGAAAAGCAAAAATCAAAATGGCACCATGTATTTAAGAGATGCCAAAATCACAAAGGACTGCCAACCCATAAATAATAGGGAAATAAATAGAAGTTGTCAATGTGATTTAGGATTCTGAGATGCTCCACTGCCTTTTATAAATGATGCTCCATTTCCCTGTGGTGGAAATCTGGTTACAAATGGTGATAGCCTAAGAGTTTGCTCATCTACTTTATGAGTCCTGAAGAGCAACTACAATCGAGGAAAAAATAGCTTGTGCAGATGCCAAAAGAGACAAGATTAAAGGGGGCACCAAGCATGGTGCCCCTGGCCTTTTTCCTGCTGGCTTTAGGCAGGAAACAAACTCAAAAGATTGAGATAACAGGGCATGAGGACATGAAACAACCAGATCAACAGGACTTACAGCTTGTTAGTGCTGATGTTCCAAAGAAGCTCTGGTCTGAATAATTGTTCAGGGCATCTCCAATACTAAATGAACACTCTTAAAAACTGTAAATATTTTTCATTCTATCTTGTATTATTAGTAGTACATATATTGGCACTGAATGTGGTACTGGACACAGTGCCATTACAATCTGGGTTTTCCATGCAGAAAATCCAGGCAGGCTGCACAGTCAACGGGAACATGATGCAGAATAAAAAAGACCTTTAGAAAATATAGTCAAGATCAAACCCATCTGACTCCCCAAAGTATAGTTGGTATTGGAGGAAAGAATGGCAGTGGCTACTACTAGTGGCAGGAGCTACAAACATCCATGACTGGACTGCCTGGCCTACAGTCTTTCATAGCTGCCAGCAGCATGGTCTTGAAGAAAAACAAGCTGGGGCCTGTCTGTTCTTTTGTATAACTGCCCAGCATCTAGTAATGAGTGCATGAGGGGCTTCCGGAAATGAAGTTTGAACCCTTGATACCTAGATTAGTAGCCATTGATGACTACACTCCTGAAACTTGTGTAACTTCTTTTTAAGACCCTTTTTTTTACCCTCAAACATCTGATGGCTGCAAATTTCATAGTCTAGTTATTCAAATACAAAAAAAAATAAAAATAAAAATAAAAATAAAAATAAAAATAAAAATAAAAATAAAATGTTTTAAATCTATTGCTTGGCAAATTCACTGGACAGTCTGTAAGTTCCATTTGGGGAAAAACAATGAAGAAACATTTCTAACTGTCTTTATAGCATTTATTTAACACTTCCAAATTCTATATTGATCTCTGCCCTATTCTACGTGTCCTGAGCAAACACTTCTTTCAGGATAGAATCCTACTCTGCTTATCTCCCTTGATGGAATATGTGTTATGCTTTTCATTTTAATTGTTGCTCCATTGCACATCTTATCTGGATCTGCTATGCAATTTCAGGCTGTGATGATGAAACCTGTATGCACTGTTTAAGAAGTGACCACATCACAAAAGTAAAATCTGTCTCTCTCTTTCTCTCTCTCTCTTTCTTTTTGTTCCTTGCTTGGTATTATTGTTGTCTTTCCTATTCCAGCTAGCAGTGAGCTAACATTGTCAGGGTATTCCATTAAATTTAAGGATTTGAAAAATTGGCAGAAAGACCCCCAAATAGGGGTGGCATGAATATTCTTTTCTTCCGTCTTTCTTTAATCTGCACAGCAACCATTTAATGTTTTTGGTTCTTTTGTTTTAGGACAGATCATCTTCCATATGCCAGTGTAGTTTACGGGATACACTACCCTGTGGAACACAGGTTTTGCATTTGCATTGCCCTTATTTTGCACAGGAAGTGAATAATGGGAAATGGGCAGAACTAAAACATTTACTGATTTACACAAGGTAAAAATATATATATCAAACAAAATTGACTTATATTTATAATGCAGCATAAGATTCAGTAAGCCTATAGAACTGAAAGGGAGTTATTACAAACTAATTTCTAAAACAATTCAATTGAGTTTCAGCCTTTTAATAGACACAGCTCTGACATTTCAAACTGTTTTACTGAGTTACTTGTTATTTTTCCCGAGCAGTTATCTGAATGATGTTGTTAGATGAGCCTGCTGTCTCATTTACTCTGAAAAAGTAGGTGTAACATAGGTAAAGCAACACAAAGTGGATGAAAAATAGTCACTTTTTACCCCAAATAAAGTATTCTTAATCCAATCTGAGCTACAGAATTCATATGTGATACTCTGTAAGTCACTTAAACCACAGTTCTTCCAGAGGGTCTCTTGTTTATGGTCTGGCATGAACTCTGAGTGTTTGACTCAAGACAACAGAACAGTGTTTGGAACCTGGTTTTCTGAAATTGTTTGGTTTTCTTCTTTCCTAAGTAATTTTTTATCTTTCAAAGATCAGTAATTTACTTCCATTGTTCGTAGGCCTTTTAGTCTAATTGGGAGGGAACAGTCATGGTAGGATTAACATCTTTACCTGCTTTTGAAGTCCAACTTTCTTCAAGCTGATAGAGATATAAAATTAGTGTTTAAATACATATGATTAAACAGACATAGTAGACTAATTCTTTCTTGACCAAAAATCATTTTAGACTTTTATTTCAAACAAAGAAAAAAGAAGTAAAGCTGTCTTATTAATTCAGTTCCCTGATCAATCCCTCAGGGAAAGGGCCAGCATTGCCTTTATTTTAAAAGCTCATAAGATGTGTTTAATTTGGTTCCGTAGTTATTTGTTCAGTATGCAGTGCAAATTTTTCTGGCTACAGACATGGGATACGGTAAACCTTTGCCTGGATCAATGTCCAACCTCTTTTAAGTTGTGGAGAAAGTTACTCACTCGTAAAGTTCAGACCTGCCAGACTCAATAACTCTACAAAAATGTTCAGATGAAAATTGCTTCAAGCAATCCTAGTAGAAAGCCAGCACCTCACCCCTAGTTTAAAGTTATGATCCTTATCATAATTAATTCAATAAAGAAGTAATGTACTTCAACCTAGGCATAGAGAATAATTTTCTGTCCTGACTGGTATAAACTTTCAGCAAGGGACATTTAAACTCTGGACCTGATCCTTTAGAGCAAATAATAAATTACAGACCTAGAGCCAGCAGATTATAACTGAAGTTGACCCATCATAAATATATTGCTAAATCTAAGATGAAAATATATACTGAATTGGAGTGATTAAAAAGTATACTGCCACTTATAAATATAATAAAAATGTTCTTTTACTGACAAATTAAACACTAATAAAATTTTCAGAGCTGTGAATGCAATGAGGAACAGGAATTTATGTAATCCTTGTAAGCTGCCATGCCTTGCATCTTAAATTTAAAATTCAACTTCTTTCTGCTGCTGAAACACAGAACTAATTCACTGTCAAACAAGCTAATACTTTTTCAGAAGATATTTATTTGAAAAATCAAATTTCAAATTACTTCAGTACTGCAGTTCTGATTCACCTTATGTTTCCTCCCCCATTAAGATTGCTGCTCTACTGTCATACATTTTCTTGCTCTACTGCAAGAAGCAGATCCTGCTGCAGAGATTTGAGTACCTATTCTGAAACACCCTCAACATTGTGGAGTAGCTGGCCTCTTGCCTCTCTACCCATGTGAAGATTTTCATTCTTTATACTGAAGAGAAATACACACATACAACAGTGGGCATGCAAAGAATCAGCATAGGTAGCGAGATAAGTAAACACACTGTGAATGTTCTTCAGTGTATTTGTTGTTATTTTTGCCGTGTGCATTTAGAATTAAGAAAGAAAGATGTCTTGAAGGGAAAACAGGCCCAATGAGGGAATGCAGAGAAGTAGAAGAGATTGTTTTTGGACACTTACCTAAGTGTTCTTTTCTTCATCTGCTGGGATATCTTAAAGCAAATAGTCAGTTTTTTTTAAACGGCAAAGATGCAATAGTAAAGATGAGTGTGTACTTCTTTAAATTTTAGCTTTCGTTTTATCGTCTCATCTCGCATTCCATCTCATTGCATTGTCGTTTCTGTGCTGCAGTGTGACATAACTTGGTGCAGTGTTAACAGTTCCAAAACATGTGAATTGCTTTTCCAAGACATCTTATCCAAAATAAATATCCCTTTCTCACTAATTTAGTTTGAATATTCGTAGATAATCTTTATGAGACATACTTAAAATACACATACTACATTTATCACATGTAAGAAATGTATCTTTAATCCTAATATGCATGGATTTGTATGCTGTTTCTACTGTCTGTCAGTATTGTTACCTATATGTATTTGTAGAAGTTAACCATGTTTCTGTCTTTAAATAATGCTAGACACAAAGTGTAGAATTATCAGGAAAAATTTTTGACCTAAAATTTCAATTTCCAAGCACCAATGTATTATAAATTGAAACTACATATAAATAATACAGGAGAATATGTACAATAACTTGCAAAGCCTGACTTGCAAAGATTCATCCAGGTGAAAAATCTGAATGATGAAAAGGGAGAGTTTGCAGGGTTTTAACTCATATAACTCTCTTAATCGGACAACAACATTATGTTATTCTAAAGCAAAAAAAACAAAGCAAAACAAAACCCTTTAGTATAATTTTGAGTATAATTTAAATTAAATTATTTTTCACATATATTTTCTGATTGCAGACTTAATACAGATCTGTCAAGATAAAGCAAAATTACGATATTAATCTTTAAGAATGGCAATCCTCACATTCTGTTTTACTAATAATTGTGGTGTGGGTTAGCTTTACTCAACTGAGTAACCTTTACACTGCGTGAGTATTTCATATTATATTAACTACAAGCCATAGGCTTACTTGTGTACTAGACTAGGCTCAGATAATGTCAGTAGATGTTACTATTTAGAAATATGTTTGTATTCTTTTACTATTTTGAAAATAACACTGTATGGTATTTCAGATTCTTTTACTGTAAATTACCTCCACTTCAGAAGTGTCTTAAATAAATTTAAGCTCACATATTTACATGTACAATCACATTATGTTAAAAAATACCTAGCAATTAAAAACTTAAAAGAAGTTCCAATGATCGATCAGTTATTTACAGTATGTGCAAAACAAGATGTATAGGAAGTAAATCAACACACCAGAGGTTGGCTGCTGTTACAACAAATGCACTTTTGCCAGAATGTTTGACCAACACTTGCAACCCTGCACCCCCACCCCCTTTGAGTCCCCCTTGGATTGATTAAATTGGCTCAAGATGACACCAATAATTGGCTCAAGATGCCGCTTCGACAGACCCAATGATCCATATCTTTGCATTCCCTAAAATCAGTCCTTTCAGCTCTGTGTTAGATTTAGGATGGTTTACATTGGCTCTGTCACAAACATTTTAATAAAGTCCCAGAGAAACCTCAAACTGGTGACATCATTGGATGGTGTTAAAAAAAAAGTTCTACTTTGCTGGTTAGTTGTTAGCCTTTATAATCTGATCAGAATCTTTTTTCCCACTATATTTTGTCATTCTTTTATAACTCTCTGCAATTAGGACCATAATATTAAAAAGAGAAAAAAAAATCTATAAGGAGAAAACAATTCTAAGTATTTTGACATCAAGTAGTAAAATGTAAAAAAAAAAAAAAAAAAAAAAAACACACAACCCCAAACATTTATCATATCCTAAGGCCTTAAACTGCTGGGCGTGTTATTTTAACTATTAGAAGAATTAATTACAATGAAAGGTATTGGTGTTCTCATGAGACTATTGTATAAACAAAATGTAAAATAATTTTATCAGGCTGATTGGAAAGGCTAATACTCATTTAACTACTTTTAGAAAATAAATTGCAAATTCTTCAGCATGTCTGAAGACTGTTCTACATCTGGGTTCAGATAATACACCCAGGGCCTGTCTCTCCTGTAGTTTACGTACATACAAAGAAAAAGATATCCCATTGCTGTCAGCGGACCTAAGCTGGTTAAAGATCTGAGGCTGCTAAGAACCATTCCCATGCTGTTTGCCTATTTTTTCCTGAATGCATGGCTTTTTTAAAAATTAGTATTTTCAATCGTTAATTTTCAACCACCCCAAGTCTGGAGTCGCTAAGGAGCTCTACAACTCAGGCACTCCTGTTATCTGATATCTAGGCTCCTCGAGCTTTCCAGTTTTTTGAGTTTAAACAGATGACAGTCCTTGTGTCATCAGATGTTATTACTTAATTACTTATAGCAGTGGACTTTTGTATAAAAAGGTTACTCTGAGTACTTTTTTCCACAACACACTGGAAAATTTGACGTGTTTTTCCTTTTCAAACTCAAAAGCTGATTCTACATCCTGAATTTCCATAGTATTGTCCTTAAAAATATGAAAACCCCAAGTAATTGAGAGCTGAAGTCTACACCCAGTTTTAAGCACAGGAACAGCCTGCCTTGCCAGGTGCCAGGATTTCCTGTGATAACTGAATCTTATTTATAATACAGTAGCATCCTGACGCTCAAACACCGCCTGAGAGCCGCTGATGCTAAATGCCGTACTGACATGTGGTAGATGCTCCCAGCCCTCATCCCAACCCTCAATAACTGGAAATCACAACAGAGTAGGTCAGCGGAAGAGGGAGCAAAGACATAGGAAATGACTTATTTGAGGTCAGTAGCAGAGCCAGCATTTGAACCTGGTTCTTCTATTCTGTATGGCGGCCCACAGTCAGCAAGACTTCCTCCCTCGTGTGCCAATGCTCCATCAGACCTCACCGCCTCTTCCCTCAGACTCAGCTCTGCACAGCTAAGGGTCCTAAATGGATTCACTGAACCGCTTTGTTCCCCACGTGTACAGGCAGCAGGGAAAGCACAATACAACCACGCTACTTCTACACTTAAAGTTGCTGTGCAGCTACATGCAATATTGGTCTTTTTCACGCACAAGGTATTTGAGAGTAGGAGGTAGTTTGTTTTTCCCTCTCTCTTTATAAAACAAACAGTTGAGTCCAGATGCTTGGCCAGTGCAGACCAGCGTTGCCAAATTATCATCCTCAATTTACACTTCTCACCAAAGAGAAAGGGAGGACTTTTGATTTCTAGTTTGAGCTATCCTCAAAAATCAAATACAAATAAAAGAGCTCTGCTATCAAAACATGGAAATATTTATTTTTAACACGTTAGTTAAAAACATGATAGCCTTCTGTAATGATCTAAAAAAATAAACAGACTTTCAAAACTAAACCAACTTTCTTGATAGATGTAATACTTACAGCTAGTATAAAAGCACAATGATACTGTTGCACAAATATAAAGTAAATATAGATAAAATTATTGTTTTTGTCATCCTGTTCCTTTTCCAATATTCTTTACAACAGTGAGGTAAAAAAATAGCTTTTAGAAAAAGCCTATTTTTCAGAAAACTATTTCTTGTAAATCGTAAAGCCTTACTTTTTTCTCTTTTTCTTCTTCTGTCTCTCTCTGTCTTTTTTTTTTTTTTCCCTCCTAAAGAAACAACACACCAGGATAACTGCGAGCATATTTCCAAAATAAAATAAAAAAGGTGATTTTCCAGGTTTCAATATGTAACAGCTTTCTAAATTATCCAATACGCTGTCTTGATTCTGTACAAATGTTCCCTTCCTTCAAAGAGACAAAAAAGCATGTACTGCCAGATCTGATTGTATGTAGAGAGTGGATCTGATCCCCTTGTCACTAAGGTTACTAATCAAATTTCCATCCAATATGCTCATGCAGGATTTCCTGATCAAACACTTAAATCTGCCCCCTCTGCACCCCCATTAGCTAACATGTTTTATATGTAGCGGGGTCATCAAAAGTGTAATTCCCTTAAAGAAACCTAATCCTGCCCTCTTGTCAACCAGCAGATAGCTAATAATGCTTTCTATCCTTACATTTTTTGAACATCAATAGCATACCAAAAATTAAGATCTTATTTTAATCTCACAACAGATGTTCAAAACAAAGGTATCCCATATGTATGTTACATGTATTTAAAAACAGTCAGGTGAAGAAATATGGAAGTTTCATATGAGATTATTTTTTTTTTTTTTTTTTCCCCAGGAAAATATTAAGTAGATTTTGTTTCCTTTTGGGCTGATGTAAGTAACCCACAGAGTCTCACGCAGTAAGGTTATCTGGACCATAGCACATTTTCCCTGTTGCAACAGCGGGATGTTTGGATAGGACCACTGACTGGTACCCCAAGCACAGTCGTTTGGGAACGCTGCTGAAGTGACACAGTCCTGTTTCACTAGTTGCTCACAACACATGCGTTCATGCTGGCACACATTTCCATTTTTTACATGGATTTCTATAACTTCTCTGCTCTGAAAACTAACTTGATGTTTTATCACTGCTTTTCTCTTGCTTCATATGAAAACGTAAGCCAATAATTCTGGTCAAGGAAGAAAACTATCAAATCTATATCAATGCAAACAAAATTCAGTACTGTTACCTAATTTAGAAGGATTTAATTCTCAACACCTCCATTCTTAATTTTTATTATTATTATTATTTTAAATCAACCTTGAAGACATGGTTCAGGTTTTCTTTTTTCTTTTTAAATGATCTGCTTTATTAACAGGTTTTATAAGAATTGTCACTGAAGAAATAAAATGCACTAAACTTCCATGATGATTCTTTCAGAGGTCTATGTGTAGGGTTTTTCTTCTTTTTTTTTTTTTTCTTTTTCTTTTTCTTCTGAGCAATGGTCACAATCAGAGTAGCAGAAGTGGGTCAGGAAATTTAACCTGACTGGTCGAACCCTGGGCTGAATCTGTAAGGTCTACAAGGCCCGCGTTTGTCAGAACTCAGTGGATTATATGCATCTGAATGGCAAAACAGATTTAAAATACTGTCTATTTTAACTTAACATTTGCCCTAGACACTGCCAAATTTCAATTAATATGAACTCTCTTGACTCAGTTTTAGCAGTCAGCAAGTTTGGTAACTACAAGAAATTCTTAATTGCACATGCTGTAGTTCAATTTTTTTTTCCTTGGATGCATGGTCGTTTAACTTTTTTTTTTTTTTTTAAATATATAAAGAGAACAAGTGCAATGTAATCCTCATGTTTCCAGTTTGGGTTTGTAGTATTTTATGAAGTCTATATATCATGTTGACAGATCTAAATAATGCTTCATACAGAATTCTGTGGGACCTTTAAAAATCTTTTAAGTGTAACTGAATCATTTCAACTACTGTAAATGGTAAGAAAACATATTTTAAGAATATAAATAACATTTTGGGAAATGTTTGTTGAGTTTCAGGATCATACTGATTTTAAAATGATTTGCTGAATAGATTTAAGGAGAAAAAGCATAAAAGGATGATTTAATTTACTTCACTTTTCTCTGTACAATAGCTTTAATAGGAAACAAGTGGGTGGTTTATGCCTTAACTAGAATAAAATTTAATGTAATAATGTATGGAAACAAATTCAACTACAAAACTATTTGCAGACAATCTGGGAATACTAGGCACATGAGCTTTTTTAAATAAAACACTGCAAAAAATTAATTTTCTTTTATAAGTGATTTTTTTTTTCAGGCTTTTCTCTGATATTGTAAAACATACACATTTTAAAACACAGAATTGATAATCAAACACATTCTAGGTGGCATTTAAAGACATAGCTCAATTAATTGTTAAGATTTTTGTTCGAAAAAATTAAGAAAGAATTCATGAAAACGGAATTCCTGAAAAACGTATCAGAAGAGAATTTGGACACTAAGTTCTTATTTGTTTGTGTGCAAAAATCTGTTTTTGTTTACTTGTAAACCTGGAATTTGCAGTTAGCATCCTAGCCTGAAGTCCTCATTTTGATATGAATAAAGTTATCGTTTTATATCCAGTATGTTCTTCAGCTTATTTTTTATAGCCAGCATATTGAATAGACTTAGAAGTTTACCAAATCGACTCAGCCATTGAAAAGGAAAGAACAGAGTAACTTTCCAAACAGTAATATGAGTCCTAATGAGAGATTTCAAATGAAAACAGTGATGAGTTATGCAAACGCAGCTGATATTGCATCATACTCTCAAATCTTCTCTAAATTAACTCTATGTCAGGGGGGGCTATACTGAGAGAAAAGGTTTCTGTGAATGTGTCAGATTAAAAAAAAAGTTGGAATAATATCAATTTACTGCAAGATCAAGGAGATCATTACATTTCATTCCAATGAGCAAAGTTTTTAAGTTCCTTTTTTTGGTTATTTTGGGGGAGACTGTTTTATTTTAAAGCTATAGCTCCATTATATATATATATATATATACACATATATATTACTTTAAATAATTACTTTCCAATTTTTTGAAACACAAAACATTTCTTGATTTCAGTGCCACCACGAGTTAAATAAATAGATCTTTCCCAAGTAACAGATAATTTGAGTTCTCACAGACTGTGCAGTCCTTGAATATGAACTGTGTTAGAAGAAAGTCTGAACTTATTCAACTTTGCACATAGGGAGATAGAAGGATCCCTGGTAAACACAGTAAGCTGCAAAACGTATCTGTAGCATAAAGAAAATACATCAGAGACAAACATCACCGACCTCTTTTACATTTGACATAATGAAATGCCACTGTTATAGATGCTCGCTGTCGTGAAATATGCAAAGGAAAGTCCTCAGCCTTAGTAGAAATTTTGGAAGAAGAATAAACAGTAGAAGGAACCGCTGGCCTGAAGAACCTCCACAATACTTCTGTTGCCTACACAACAGGCTATAAAAATTAGCCAAACCTTAGTGAAAATTCAGTTATAACTCAGTTAGGGGATACAGCTCCAAATGATGCAGAACAGAATTCTTACCAAAGGTTTATAGTTGCCCGTTGTGATGTGTTATACATAGTTATAGTATTGTGATGGCTGAATTAAGTACCAGGAACACAGAATAGAACATAGAACATAGAATGTAACATACATACACAGAGAGCCTCAATTTAATATTAGAAATTGTGGATGTATATATGTATGTTTGGCTTTCATTTATATGTTTACACAGATAAGCTTCATGAGAGAATAATTAATTTGTTTATACATGCAGCCATTTATAGTTCTGATGTAATACCAAAGACTTATTGATGCAATGTATAATAGACATGTGAATAATGATTCTTTTAAATGACCTTCCTGATAGCTAGCTATATGGCTATGCCCCATTAAGCTGATAACATCAAAGGGAGAAAAGGCAGGATTCAGATGTTTATTTAGACTTTACAACCATTTTTCTTATTAGAGCTACTTAACTCTGCATTTATCTATTAGTTTTGATGTAAACATCACATGGACAGATTCCTCTTCAATGCTTCTGTGTATCAGCTTCACTGTAGGGACATGCAACTGAATCCCTCACTAAGTGACTGCTGAAGTTAGGCGAGAAGTAGTTAGTGTCAGAAACTGAAAGGCTAACACTGAAGCTCAGTCTTTTCAGCTCCAAAGTCTTTGTGTCAGAGACCATCCTTCCTGTTCTACCTTTGTTTACCTCTCCGTTACATGCAGAAGTTCTCTCCCCTCCTTGAGAAGGGTTTGTACTGAGCAGCCCCCAAGAACAAAACCACATTCCCTCTCAGCACTGTGCTACCCCTGGCAAGATCTCTACCGCTCCAGAGGCAGAGGGTTAGATAGCAGGCAGGCAGGAACATTCAGAACCACCAATCAGTTGTAGAAAGATTTCTAAGAGAGCCATATCATCTTCTAAGCCTTTCCTCAGCTGTCTGCCTTGAGTTTTTTTTTTTTTTTTTTTTTTTTTTTAAGATAAACTCTGTGAAACCCTAAGAGTTTCATGCACCTCTTTTTTATAGAGGATGAACCTCAGTTCCTCCTTTTAAAGACAGAAAAACAAACGTTAATTCAGAAGGGCAGTCTGGCAAAATGAAATTCAATACAAAAATTAATTCTGAATCTTCTACTACAGCCTAAAATCAGTTAAATCACTGTTGCAGCCTCTGTCATTGCCTGTGGCATTGCTGTGCATATTCGTTCCTTATTGGAGCTTTCCACATCCAAACATGCATGCCTATAACAGAAAAAAATGTCTCCGGGCAGAGAATGTAGCACAGAAAGGACAGGAACCATGGAAACTTTTACCAGTTGTCTTTTAAACAGAAGACAGTGACTATGAAAGAAAGGCAGGCACTTAACCAGCATTTATGCCTCTCAACATTTCTTGCTTTCTTCCCTCATGCACCCAACATCAATTTTGCATTTCGAGTAAAGTTTTGCATGTGATTATTTAGATTCTGGTTGTTGGTAGAACATCTATTCTCTGTAGTTGTTGAAGAAATACTGAAATTGTACCTATTCAGACACTTCGTGTGGGTATTTTGGTTTGTTTAATCTTGGGAGGGAGTGCATGGACATCAGGACAAAGGGGAGTAGAAAATTAACTTCCAGAATACTCTCAAAGAATAATCTGACCTTGTACAAGTATCCCTGAACACAAGGTACTCAGACAGCATTGCACAGAGAAGCCGAGCGGAAGCCTGGAGTCTGTGACTTGCCCAAGGTCACCAAGGCATCAGTGACAGAAATGGGAACAGGCCAAGGTCTCTCACTTCCCACAAACATGCATTTATTTTAATACAAACTGTGATACTGACATCCCATGACATGTCCCTCAGCCAGTATGTATTATAAGTACCCTTCAAACTAGCCACAAGTGTATCATGTCAGAGAGGAGAAGATCAGGTGCTGCAATCAGTCTTAAAAGTTAAAAAGCAAAGAGGTCTCTTGTAGCTTTGTCCATTAATGTACAGCAAGGATGGTTTGGGAGCTGTCTTTCTGACTAAAGATCAATGAAAACAGTTTTCTTCATCTGAGTGATTAGCCATAGCAGTGGTGCCAAATATTTTATTTTTTAAATTCCCATGTTTAGGTCCTACCTGAGAATTTCAGCTTTCAGTTTTTGAAGGAAGACTTTAATCTGCACAGTGGCAAAAAAAAAAAAAAAGAGGGGTGGGGGGGTAGGGGGGGAGGGGGTTAAAACACAGCCGCTGAAAAGTAAAAGGCAAAATGATGTTAAGATTTCTTGGGAAAGTTGTGAAGAACTCCATGGCACAGTTCTGTACCTCCTATTCCAGCCCCAAAGATACATATTTTTGTTTGTTGATGATGTTTTAAGAACTGAAAGCTTCACACCAAGTATTCGTATGTGTTTGGTTTAGACAGGAATATTTTGATTTTGAAGAGGGAGGCTTTGGTACTCTGTGTTGTTTAAAAAGAGATACAGAGCTGAGTCGGTAGAGAAGAAAAAGTACAAAGATTCTCTAAAGAAAAACTATTTTTTTTTCTACAAATTTTGTCCACTGCAAATGAGAGAATTTACAATATATTTTTATTTTCTTGCTTGGCTATATCTTGATCAGAAAGAGCTGCCTGAATAATATGTTTTGTATAAAATTTACAGAAAAAGACCTACAAAATTTAAGAGATCTCCTATTTTATTTCTAATGAAACAGACGGTTTTTGATTGTGTTTGTGAAGAAGCAAATTCAATGTATTCATAGAGATATTTTCCTCAAAGTTACAAAAGAACAAAAATTAACAAAAGAACGAATACAGAAGATAGAAAGAGAAACCTAATCCTGGAATCTCTAATCAAAGAATAACTTAATTTTTACATAGTGACACTTTGGCTTCAGGGAAATAATCGTTTATGTTTTGTCAATTACTGCATTTTCCCCACGTTTGTTTTTTTTTAAGGGTTGAAATTAAATTAGTCAAATTAAACATCATGTTACTCCATAAGCAACAAGGTAGAAATCAGTCTAGCTTCAGTTACAAAACACACAACCAAATCTATTTGTTCTGCTTCATGTCATAAATATGGCCACAGGGTACTTCTAATGGGCCACGTGTTAAAAAGAAACACAATAGCCAAAATACTGTAAAATGCTAGTCTGAAAAAATAATATTAGTGTTCCCTCTGAATGGGTATTTTGTCAAAGTAAAACAGGCAAATTTGGGCCTTTGGTGCTGTCCTGCATTATGCAAACATTCAGAGGAAACTCTGAAAACTCTGGTCCAAAGTATTGGAAGAAAGCTAAAATTGCAAATAAAAGGAGGAAAAAAAAAATTACAGAGGTGCAGGTATTGAGCTTTTTGTTTGTTTGTTTGTTTGTTTGTTTTTTGTAAAGCTATATCCCCAGTTTACTGCAATGTTAATGTCTAGATTGCAACAACAGTGGCAAGACTTAATTACCATTAGCACCTTTAGCAAACATTTCACTGGGAACTGCTGAATGCCGAGCTTGCTTGAAAATTCAACTTTTTTTTTTTTTTTAAATTACCAGAAGTACTAAATTTCTTCTGACTGACTCAATTTCAAGTGTTTATGCAGACTGTTGCATGTATGTTATGTGTAACATGAAAAAAACACGTGGAAGAATGCTTTTTGCCAAATATAGTTGCTTCTCGCCAAAATCTCTTACCCAGCAGTGGCAGAATGAAAATGAATAAACAACGTATTGGAGAAAATGATTAATGTATGTACTGCAGCTTTGCTTCCAATTCAAATGGACTGAGCTCTGACAGATTGAGAGTTGAAGTTCAGCTCTGTATTAAAAATTAATTTTTTAACTTCAGAATCCTTTGTCTGAGTAAAAATAGCTGGCTTGAGTCTTGGCAGTAGCCATTTATTTTATAAAACGTGATGATTCTTCTTCCAGCCCCTTTGTCAAACAATGAGGCTTCTTCCACAAAAGCTCTTACTGCCTTCTCCCAGAGAAATTTGGCAGAATTCTCTCAAAGAGGAAATGTCATCAACACACATATAAATTCACAATTTTTGGCATAAAGTTTCCTACTTGTTAGAGGCAAGAAGCACCACAAGGAATCTGCCAGAGGGATCTTTGCTACTAAGGTATCATGATCAGGCTACTAAAACAGCTGAGTGAATACAGATTGTTCCAGAAAGCCAATGTGCAGCAAACAGTAGTCATACTGTAATGACTACAGATATCCCATACACACAGTCAGATTTGTTTTGCAGTGATTCCATCTATGCCAATGCTGAGCTGAAGAGTTTGATCTTAATTTCAGCTTTGTAAATTCCCAGTATTTTACTTTGAGTTGCACAATATTTAATATTTTCAGCTTGTGAAAGTATGCAATTTAACAAGTCCTATACACTTTTGTTTAAAAAAATAAATAAAATTGCTTACACTCATAGCTGTAGGGGAAAAAAAATCTTAATGGTATGACCCCTATGTACTCAAGCAATTCAAAACAGTCAAATAAATACAAAATACTACTTTTTAAACTGCCCCAGTCATTAAGCCTCTTCCCATTTTTTAAGTACAAAACTGAGGACTTCTAAATGCTGGATCTTTTTAATACTGTTAACAAGTGTTTCTTTGCTGGTTTGAGTTAGAGCCCTTGTCAATTTCAGAGTTTCTCTCACCGTTTTTGACTTTTCAAATCATATGCACACCCAGGAAAAAGTAATAGATCTCTAAAGATGGAATAAAAGACTGTAAAGGTCCAAAGAAGTCAGCATTACCAGCACCAGAAAAGTATGCGTTGCTTGCCCAAAAGAAGTAAGATGGAGTCAGAACTTGATTAGAATATTAGTGAAGTGTAAGCCTCTTAAATGCCTGAAGTTTAAATCAATTTTGCTCCCTTCATAGAGTCACAGTAATAAGAGAAAACCACATTCTGGGATTTGTCCTTCTCGAACCAGATAACCATTGTGCAGCCCTACAGGTGGTCTGCAATTAGAAGAGCAGAACACTTGTTCCTTGAAGCAGGAGGGCAGTCTCAATGTATGCACAAGGTCTTGTGTCTTACCAGGCAAAAGGATAAGGTGCAACCTCCTTGCTAAGGTAGCAGTTGTGGTTCAGTAAGGCTATGCAGTATCAAAGCACCAGAGCTGTAAAAATCTCTTGTGCTGCAAGTGTGTTCCAAGGCCAAGTCCGTTAGAAGAGTTGCAGAAGTGCTGTGGAATAAGGGGTGCTATGAACTTTTTTGAAGTGTGTATAGTCTATAAGAAGAACCATTATTTTATTTCCTTACAATCAGACTATAGTCAAACTCTTACATAATGAAGTCCAGGGGTCTCTCTACTGTCTCCCTGTTTCACAGTCTGGGAGGTCCTTTCAATCTCTTCTGTGAGCAGAGTGCCAAGGAAGGGGTCACCCATTTGCAGAAATGTTTGGCTCAATCACTGCCCACTGCTTTTTGCTTGCTGATAAGAAAGGAGGGTAGGGAAATACGAACAGATCAGGAAAGTAAGCAATGGAGAGCAAGAGAAAGATGATCACTGAGCAGTTTTAGCAAGAAAAAATTTCAAGGGAGGGAAATACTAATGAATGTGACCCTGAGAAACAACTTAGGTGAGTATGTTTTTTTAACCATACTTATGGGTCAAGGAGAGAAAAGAAGATGATACAAAGCTGGCTGTTAACAGACTCATGCTGTTTCCTATAGTACAGGGGCTGCATACCTTTTTCCAGTGGATGGACATGGACAGTCTGACATCAACAGGTTCTTGTAACTTGAGATTGTAACTCCTGATTAATGTCTTAGCAATAACTTTTTTTTTTTTTTTTTTTTTTTTTGAACTGCTGAGCACACTGGGCTACTTCAGCTTCTCATTGAAGTAAGTGAAAAGTAAATTATAAGTAAGTTGCATGCCATATTGACTCAGCAGATTTCACTCGTTCTCATCTTTTTTAATGCTTCTGTTTCTTTTACACCACTTTAACTGAAAGCTCCTTGGGACCAGGAACATCTTATGCTCTGTTCGTACACTGCTTCACACAATGGTCCTGATCAATGGACCATGAATGATGTGGTCATAAATTAATGAGCATTAATTTTTTATAAATGGGAGGTTTTCTATTGACTGCAACAAAACCCCTCTCTCTATCTCTCTTCAGTCTCTCTCCATGCTTCTGTTTGAAGAACCCACTGATAACTTTGCACACATTCCTCCCCACTGGTATTTTATATTAAAAAAGGGAAATGCAGATTTTCAGAATAAGAATATGCAAATGAGAACAATTTGCCTCAGTCCTCTCAAATTTCTTGGGCCTGCTTTATTGTGGCAGCCTGCATTTATATCTACATATATATTTTTTCTGGAGAGTATAAAGATGTAAAACCTCCTTACAGAACTATGGTAATAAAAACAAATAACGTGGCAACTGAGATAGCAATTTTGGCAACAATTTCTCCTGCCCAGTTAAGTGCAGAATTAAGCCTTTTGTGCTGCAAGTGGGACAAGATTTTAAACGGGCAGATGGCACAGAACCAAAATTCTTCTTTCCTGCTTGACAAATTGTTTGCTTATGTAGGCACAAGATGTTATGCTAGAAGCTCTTTAATGGTTGTGTTGAACAACCTTCTGCTGTTCATCAAAGGCTGTGCTAGGCTGCATTCCACGTTGGTAAGAAAGCATTTTACTGTATTATTTAGTAGAACGAATATGAACATTCCAAGTTATTTAAGCTTTGATCCTTAAAAAGGATTTACCTACAAAGAAGCCCATTGTATTTAGGAAGACCTGAAGGTAATAAACAGGTGTATTCAAACATACTGAAGTACACTTACACTTTCAGCTTGCAAAGTGTTTTTTTACTCATTCTGGTTGAATGTATCTAGATTCTCTGATAGTTTCCTCCCATACTATTTTCAGCTCAGCTTCGTGTATAAACTAAGAAAGTCCTAGCAGAAACCACTATTACAAATGAATCTACAGATCTGCTCTCCATCTAGGAGATACTTAAAGTCATGCTAGCTCCCACAGATCTAATGAAAGTCACAATTATTCACATTTTACCATGTACAATTTTTTAGTGAGGCAATCAATATTTATAACACTGCTAAGTTAGTATTCAGATCAGACTTGTAGGAATAAAGGAATGTTTTCACAATCTAACATGAAATGACCTAATACTTGCGCATCCAGTGACATAACACTCATAGGATTTCATTTAGGAAATTTAACATAAGCATAAAAGGATATTTTTATCTGAATTTAGGCTTATACGCCTAGATGAATTTTCTGCAGAATTGCTTCTGTGATTAAAATTAAGTACATATACCATAACAGGCTGTTTACACATCTAGTAAATTTTTGATATGTGTTTATCTGGGGGTGCCGATTGACGCTTGCCTGAACATGAGCCAGCAGTGTGCCCAGGTGGCCAAGAAGGCCAACGACATCCTGGCTTGTATCAGGAATAGTGCAGCCAGCAAGGCCAGGGAGGTGATTGTCCCGCTGTATTCTGCTCTGGTGAGGCCACACCTGGAGTCCTGTGTTCAACTTTTGGCCCCTCAGTACAAGATGGACATCGAGGCCCCAGAGTGTGTCCAGAGAAGAGCATTCAGGCATTGGAATGGGTTAACCAGGGAAGTGGTGAGATCACTGTCACTGAGGGTGCTTAGGAGAGGTTGGACTTGGTGCTTAGGGACATAGTTTAGTGTGTGACACTGGTAGTAGGCTGATGGATGGACCAGGTGATCTTGAAGGTTTTTCCCAACAATAATGATTCTAGGATTCTATTTTACAAGGAAATTTGAGGCTGCACAGTTACAATGCAGAGAAGACAAGAATGAGAAGTATGCTTATGCCTTTTTTTTTTTTTTTTTTGCTCAGTTAAATTAGTGAACAAGAAGTTTAGCTGTACAGAATTTAGCTTGAGATGTATGCTTAAAAGCCTTTGTAATTATGAAATAATAATAAAAATCTGCTAAAGACTTCGATATGTGTTATTATTGAAAGTAACCTAAATGAATGTAGAGTTTGATTAAAATTATAGGCAACCATTTCAGTAGACACTCAAAGCAAGAAACCTCTTGTTATGTTTAGCATAAGTCAAACTTAAGAAGACGCTTTAAGTCTCTGAACCACTTGTGGTTGTCTACATGTACAGAAAGGCTGGCTCCCAACAGTGCTGAGAAGCGTAGTTCAGTAAGAACTAACAGCTGATGAGCAGCTAATCGTGTCTGGCTGAATCAAAGTTTACGATTGAAATCTAAGTAGCTTATTTTGAAAACAATCTTTATAAAAGGGCAAACTTTCAAGAGGGCTTTATAAACAACAAAATGTAATCTATCTGATTAGAGATAGCCACATGCCTGAGAATTTAAACTTTTGATGGTTTGTGGTATGGAAGGTATGGGATGCCCATGTAGATGAAAAGAGTTTAAACCTCTCTCGAAATCCCACATTATCATACCCTGTGGATGAGAGAAGATGACTCCTAATCTTCACCATACCCATAAAGGTGGGGGAGCTGAGTTGTACTCTGGCATTAAGTCAATAAGAAAGGATTACAATAGGATTGTTTTCTTACTTTAAAAGGACATTAGAAAATCTCACACCAAATACTGCTGGCAGGAAAAAGCAGATCCAGAAATGCACATGCTTTCTCTTTTCAAGCCAAGATGTAACAGCATATTTCCTGATATAGTCTCTACTCAGCACAAGTGTTAACATGGGATCCCTTTCAAAAAAGTTGTTTCCGAGTCCAATAAACATGAAAGTGACAATTTACTTCATGCCAGCAGAAGAGTGCATTGTATATTCTCTTAAATGTAGACACTGCATAAATTCTGGAGAACATCATAATGGAATTCTCTGTGCGCTGTTATGAAATGCGAGAATAGCAATAGTGGAGTGTTACATTTTTGTTGTGCAGTGGTTAAATGAATGCTTATAAAATAAAACCCTATGGTTACATGCCTGCATATGAGCTTGCAGTTTTTATAAGGTTTCTTCCCTGAAGTTTGTGATAAACTATACCTCTGATGCCAGTTTAGGCATAAATATGAACAATTTTATTAAACTGTTTTCATTGTTCCCTCCCATTTTTTATTTATTTATTTTTTAATACTATTATGGACTCTATGATCTTGAGGTCTCTTCCAACCTAGACAGTTCTGTGATTCTGTGACTCATGGCCACATAGTAATGGAAGATCTTAAAGTTCAGTTATATAATGTCTGTGACACTTCTGCTGTCATCATAACTTTATTATCACAGTTGCATACCTGTGCAGCTTTCATTGCTGGATTAAGGAGTGCTGTGTATCAATACACTGAGATATATTTCTTGATCAGAAATTTAGTTTTTTTGTCCCATCCTCCTCCTCTTTCTTTTGTCATTTAAAACAAGAAAACAAACACCAACAACAAAAACAAACAACAACAACAACAACAAACATCTTCCTCCTCAGAAAGAGAATGCTTGGAAGCAAAACAAGTATAATCAGGCATTTTTAGGTCACAGTTCCTCTCAAACTGAGTTAGACATCTGAAACAGATGGACTGCTCCCCTATTTCTCTCCATTGACTGTAAAGGAAACACAAATGAATGCCTCAGACATCCCCATCCACACCTTCTACACTCAAACACAGGTTAGATGAATTCCACCTTGTGCAGACACTAACTACCATTGTTTGGGATGGCTAATTTTGCAGTGAGATGTATGTGGAACTTAGCAAGTGCTCTCAGGTCATACAAAAATTAGGAAAAAGCAACCTGTAGTATACATTTATGCATTATAGTAGAAAAGTCTTTTGGGATTCTGAAAATCTTTCTGCGTATAGAACATCTGGCCTGGCTTAGGCAGAGGGCATGGGGCTTCTAAATTGTGGTGAAGCCTGAGATTAGTTCAAATATCCATAATTTCCTAAGTATTACAGGTATATGCAACTGCTCCCCAACTGCTTCCCCCGTGAAGGACGTGGAATCAGATCCAGTTCTGCTGAAGTTTTATGGAGTCTTTGCATTAATTGCCATGTTACTTTATAGAGACCATGAGCAAAAACATCCAAGATATTTCATAATTGTTTTTGTACTTTTTATGTACTAACATGTACAAATAAAAATGCATGAGCACGAGAGCTTTAAGTCATTTAAAAATCCATGCCGTCTGCAGTCCTTCTAATCTTATATGTGATATACCATGTATATCACAGGTTTAGAGATAAGACCCGAAGACCCACATTACAATTTAAAAGGAGGAAACAAAAATCTAGAAACAAAGGCTCCATACCCCAGAACAGTATTTATGGCCTTTGCTTTTCACTGAAGGTACTGCAGGTGCAATGATGTAGCCCAAAGAATTTTTGTGTAGCATGTTCCTGTGAATGCACATTAAAAACAAAACAAACAAACAAACAAAAGCCACTCTGATTCTGTTTCACAATACAAATAATTTTCCACACAATGGGAAAAAAGTATTCATGACCAATTTTATTGCTAATTGTTAAGTGTCCAGCTATTTGTCTTTACTGCCTTTTGTTTAAGATCTAGTTAACTGCATGTTTTACAAATGAGTGGGCGGATTGGATTCAAACAACAGTAAATGTATTGTCACAGGACACTGGTGATCTTTTTTTTTTTTTTTTTAAACCTGTATCTATTACTTTCCACTGGAAAGTCTTCACAGAAAGAGGAACTTCCTTATAATTAGAAAAGTTTCTGTTATTTACTCCTTATTATTTTATTCTACATAGCAAGAACAGAAGATTTTTGTTCCCTAAGTAAGCCAATCTGGGTTGTACATTCCAGATCATGAAGCAATTATGGCTAAGTTAAGAGGAAGTTAATAGCAATGTTATATTTGGTGCGTCTCCAAGCATGCTTTCACAGTTTTGATAGCTGACAGAGAGATGGTCATTTTATGCAAGAGAAAATCCACTTACCACTTAAGTTACTTTGCCAGATTTCTCACACTGTCTCCAGTAATAACCAAACTTATAAACCAATCCTATTACTAAACAGTAAGTCTTGTCTTAAGTATAGATATTTATCATCTCCATCCTCCAGCAGATGCACATTACTATTGAACTGGTGCATATTAGGCAATGTCTCCGAATGTTTAACCGTAAGTCTCATGGCAACTCTCAAGCAAAGCAACAGGGAAGGCAATCTGCACTTGCCTGCTCCTTGTAGCCCTGCAGCCTGTATGCCACCCAACCAAACACTGGGCCAGCTCAGGGCCTGATGCTTCCAGGAGAATCTTTCCTCCAAGCCAGTTTATCAAATGCACCAATTTCAGTAAAATAAGGTGGATATTGCATTAGATACATAGTGGGATCAAGAAGCTTTGTTAGTTACGTAGTTCTAATACCTGAAAGAGTTGTATGGCAACAGTCCAAGCACTGCTTCCAGAGTAATTTTTATTAGGATGAAATCTCTTACTGGAATGAATCATTACAGATGGTTGCCTTTGCTGCCTCTACTGATCCTCTTTCCCATGCACTCACTGACCTCTCTAACTTTCTGAACAAATCTAATAGTGGAGCTATCCAAAGATATCCTTGGAAACTTGCAATCTAGCGACACAAGAGGGATATGTTTCCAAATATTGCAAGACAGTTATCCCCAAGGATTGTTCCTATGGCAGGCCTGGCAAGTATGAAAGCTGCAATAATCTTATTTTATGCTCAAAATATGTTCAAGGAGTGAAGGAAATGGTGCCAAAAATATGGCCTAAAATATTAAAGGATGACAGAGCTAATCATAAGTTTTTAATCTGGTTAAAAACAAACAAAAACCAACAACAAAAAAAAAAATAGCTGAGAAGTAGCTGAGGAGGGGAAAAATGAAAAAAAAAAAAAAAAAAAAGGTGGAAAATTGAAAAACATGCCTGAAAGAATTGTCAGTGTCCACCTCTATTCTGACTCTTGGTAACAGATGTAAGTGTGACACACAAGATCTGGGAATCGCTCTCTCTCATTTTCTACATACTCTAACTTTAGAAGAATTTATTTTTAACAGCTGATATGTATACACTCAATACAAACCTATTTTGCTTTTCTAAGTTTCTAAACTTGCTTTAAACACAAGATTTGCATAATCAATTCATGGGGAGTGGGGAGGTGAATGGTACCTGAGGCACACTGCAGCTATGTCACTTCTCATGATGCCAGAAGGAATAAATGGTCAAATATTCAAACCCACCAGCTATCCAAGTTATCACTTACAATGCAGAAGAAATAACTAGGTCTGTAATTTAAACTGATTATGGAAAGTTTTTTTTTCTTCGAAGTTACCATCAGTGAATTGCATGACTTCTAAAAACAACAGCACAGAAGACGCCAAATAAGCTTGCAACAAAAACGTGTGAGTTTGACAATGTGCACTGAAAACTGATACAGTCTATGATGTCTAATCTGATTTTTTCAGGCAATTTCAAAAAACAACCTTGCACTGACACACAGCATTTGTCTCTGAGTTTCTGTCCCATGGAATATCACACCGGAGCCAGGATTACTAAATAATTCCTAAAACATATCAGAAAGGATTGATTTTTTTGAGTAAGCATATTTCTATAACTTGCTAGAACAGGAAGAGGATTAATCACTTTCAGAATCAAAATAAAGCTGAAGCTTTCATAGCATTGCTTTTCTAAGAAAATTGACCTGTGTTGGATGGATGCTGTCTAGGATCTGTTGGATTTGACCAATCGGCACTTATCCATCCCACGTATATACTGAACAGATATATCTCATTTTTTGTCCCCAAATTACCTCTGTTCAGAGCTGGTGTCCTTTCACTGTAATTAGGAAGTTATTAACAATAAGAAAATTTTGTACAACTGGGAATACTGAAAGTACTATTTCCACTCAGCGGCAAGCAATGACTCTGAAAGCAATGACATTCAAAATGTGTCTATCTCAAAAAGCATCCCAAACACCCGTTTAAGTGACAAGCTGACAAAAAAAGTCTGCATTTGGGTACAGTACTCCCCCTGAATATAGTTTGAATTGCTTAGTTGCAGTTCACAGACCTTACAGGTCTGCGATACTGAAGACACTCAAGACACAAAAACCTTAGTTTTAACTATATTGCAATGAAATCTTAAATGATTATTCTTTGCAGTTTACTGTCAGTGACAATTTGCAGTACTATAAATCTACTCTAATCACCAGTGCATACTCAAACCTGAAGGTTCTTAGATCCATTCACAACCCATGGTCAAGGAAAGCAACATGTAATGGATAGGTACATTTTACTTGAAGATACTTACACTCAAAAACTACAAGCAAAAATACTTCAGGCCAAAATATTTTCTTTGACTTTAGTCATTGATATATTGTGCACTAGTTTTCTTATTTTGACATCATTTTGACATTATTTCTTATTTTGACATCAGAACATCTTTCTAAGGCTCCTTTAGGCAAATCTGTACAAAGTTCAGGTTTAGTTTTCAGAGATCTATGTCCCTAATTTACAGTATCCATCTCAAACTTTCAATACTCCCAAATTTCACTTCCTTGCAATAGCTATGATAGACATTATCAGCTGCACTTTGCTAGTCAGAAAGCCTTAGTATTAACAATATTTCTTTCTAAGGTTTATTTATATGAGCACTGAAGTTCTGCCTTTATCAAATTATTATTTTTTTTTTCCTTTGCTATTGGTCACATAGTAATGTAAGTCTATGTTCCATGGGACAGGTCAAATCTCTGGACAAACTTCCCTTCAATACCTCAGCTTCTTGGTCAAGTTGGCAATAAAATCAATATTTCAGTTTCCGAATGGTTCTCAGTTTTGATGTGTAGGTAAGTATTACTCCCTGAAAATGGAGCCTTTAGGCAAAAGGAGCTCAAACATCAAGGCATAAGTGGATAAAAATCAGTATTTGTTTCAGGTAACATCAGCCCATGTTATCTTTACAGAAAGGAATTCTCTATATCGCAATATCATTCTATTTCAGAGAGGTGCTGCAGAACTCTTGGAGAAGTTCAAAGGCAGCTTTACAACAGCTTGCAACAGCTTCTTCCATTTAGCTCTTCCCTAGAGCCCCTTATGTGTTTAACTAAATTGCTTTGTATTTCTCTATCAGAAAATCCTAGACTGCTTTAAGACTCGAGAGGAAAAGTGTGCACCTATGATTTCTCAGATGACTTCCCAAAACATTAAGGTAACCATTAAAAATATAAAAGAGCCACTGTTAATCTGTTCTGCCCACAAAACCTATGAGGATGAGTATTGGCCATAGGCAGAACAATGCAGTGTTTGAAGTACTGCACTTAGGAAAATTTGTCCATACATACTTGAAAATTTGACAAGATGTTTACCAAGATTCATCTCAGTTTGTCAGAGAAATGTTTTTCCCTTTCTAATCAAAGCTCCCAGGACTTTCCATGTCTTGCATGAAAGAATACTCCTGGCAAACACTTAACTTCAAGGACCTGACTTACTTATTTCTAAGTTCAAAACTAAAACAGCTTTTTTTTCATTTGACTTTGTGTTCTTGGAAGTTGGTCCATGCTTAAACAGGTACTTCAACTGAATCAGAGCTCTGGGTTTTGCCTTCATAGAGCTTTTCATAAATAACAATAATAGAGGAGAATTTTAATGAGAAAGGGAAAGAAAAGATCACCGTGATGTCCCTAGTATGGGAAAACATAATTTTTGAAGATTATTTAGAATGATTATTTAGAATGTATTTTTAGTAATTGACATACACAGTTTGCTCTAGTAAGCTAGCACTTAAATGGGAAAGCTTTGCTTCCTCTAAAAATAAGAAAACTGAAACTTCCTTGCAAAAGTTTATGAAAAATGGAAAGTGTTTTGACTTTGTTTCACAGGAAAAGAATTCATTGCATGAAGCTGTCAGTCACTAGCATCGAGACACTCATTTTTCCTACAAAAAAAAAAAGCACAAATGGCTTTCATTATATTTAGCTACAGCTTTAAGAAAATTTAATCAACTTAAACTGTTTAGTCTTTTTCCCTGATGAAAATCATAAAGTCAAATTCACATTTAAACCTGTTTAAACTGAAGCTCCTGTCAGCACCTCTGTTTATATTAAATCTATAGGCATGAAATGCACTAAAACGAGAATAATGATATAATGTCTTAAGTGTACAATGTTAACATAGGTCCCAGACAGAAAAGTGGGATGGACAGGCTGAACACTGTAAAGCAACTTTCAATGTGTTATATTTACAGCTGGCATCTTTTCTAAATAGTTGGTCTTGTACCTTCTGTGCATTCTGCTGATCCATCTGTCTCTGCTGGCCAATGTCCCTTCACTAACATCAGTATTTCACCAGAAAATTGCTACCTCTAGAGTTTCAGAATGGGTTGGCACACTGGATATTGAATTCTCCTGGTATTACCTTTCATGATCAACAGTAATAATTACTGGGAAAAGAACACCTGGGACATCCCATTCCTATCTCCAGTGTGCCTGTTGTGTGCTAACCCCCCAAAATAAGCCAAAGTCAATGCTCCTCCATCTTTTCAGTAACAATGGTATCTGTAAAAAAATAATATAGGTAATCACAAAGGAAAAAAGCTGCTAGAAAAATACCAGAAACTGTGGTATTTCTGTGGTATTATGTGGTATAACTGATATTAGATAAATATCTGTTTATTTTCATATGGAAGTTTCATCTGATCAGTAATAAACTACCCAGGAGGTCTCAAAAACTCACCTTTAGATTTTTTTTTCTTCCATATTTCATATTTTATTAACACACCCTAAGATTAAAAAACAAAAACAAGACAACAAACCAACTAAACAAAAAACAAAGAAACAAAAACAAAACCACATCTCCCCAAACTCACACTGTTAATATTAGGTCCCTTTTTCTGGGCTTTACAATGACTTCTTTCAGTTCTCAAGTCAGTGGCTCAAATCATACAGAAAGCAACAGACCTTTCGGATATGATGGGCCTGCCAAATGGGCTGTGGGATTAGTACAATTTCTCTTGGTGTATCTATAGCACAATGCTGCTCCTTGGTATTTGCTGAAAACCGCATTTATTTCAAGTCATGCAACCAAAAGTACTATTTGTACTTGAAAAATTAGGACAGTACTATGGAAATAAATTGGCCAGCTATTGCATTCCAAGGACTTCCAGCCTTCACAGTGGTTTCACAAAAAGGTTTTGGAGACACCAGGAACCCAGTCCTATATTCCCAGGCTATACCAGTATTTCCTGGAATATGTAGCACTGAATGCTACCAACGGTAAATGTTTTATAATGCCTGTGATAAATAAGATTGTAGATGATTTAGATCAGTAGAGGTCCCCTGAAATCACCTCAAGGAAATCAAAAGCTAAACTCTAGGCTACACTGGGATTGGGACTGTCCCATAAAGATTATAACTGTGTAAATAGCTGATATCCCATACAAGCTAAGGGCAGCTGATATAGGACTCCAGAAAGTCAAATTAGAATTTTTCTCTCTTTTATATAATGCAAGATTTTTTTTTTTTTAGTTTTGTTGTTAATTGGCATCCTTCATGGAGATCTTTTATTTAACAAAAAACACTGGAGAGAAAAAAAAAAAAAAAAAAGGAAATTATCTTTAGTTTGTACATCTTTTTAGTCATTTTCCAGTTGAGAACTCTTGTTGGAATTACATTTGCTTCTTATGATTACCTGCTTATTATTGCTCTTAGGGTACCATTTCCTTGTTACATACATAGATATATATAACAAGAAGGATAAAATATCAGGATTAACAAGATAACAGTTCATCATTGTCACCCGGTCAATTTATGGGAGGGAACAAATCAGTTAATGTATTCCATTTTCAAATTAGTCTGGCACTGCTCTCTGTATTCACAGTATTCTGATGACTAGAAGAGTTTGCATGTTTTTTGCAGAGGATAAAATATATCAGATGCAGGTAAAAGGGCTTCTGTTCTGAAGTTGATAATATAAAGGAACAATTCATAATACTATTTCTGGTGTCTTGATTTTGTTATCTTATTAGAAGATGTACTAGTGATACTTGATTTTACTTCACCAGGTAGATCATGGATATTACACTCTTACTAAGGACTTACATTTAAGTGACTTATCTCCCATAACACTGAAATTAAAGGAATTATTGTGAAAGTTTTATTATAGCCGAACAGGGCAACACATCACATGGCATTTCATGATTTCAAAACAGACACTAAGAGTAGGTAGGAAAATTCCTTTTATCATCAGACAATTCTTGAATTTTGAGAAAAAGTTTCTCATGTGAATTTAGGATAAAAATTTGGGTGTTTCTTTACAGATATTAAACTATTTTAATTGAATCAATAGCTACAACAGCAACTTAAAAATAAAAAGAATGACAGTGGTTTACAAAACACCAAAATAATCTATTGATGCTAAGTTTGGTCTGGTTCACCAAGATTTCAAACACATGAACATCTGAATGAATTAGAAGCAAAAATAACTTTTTTTTTTTTTTTTTTGGATGAACAACAGAACCAAAGACTGAGAAACCATGCATTTTGCAATGAAGATTATAATGCCTTTCATATAAAATTCACTGTGCTTAAACAGAAATTCTTCTGGCTTTACCTTTTGTTAAAACACTTCCTGTAAAGTCCTGGCTGAAAATTGCAGGTTCTGAGTCTACATAAACTGAATGGTTAAAGAGTAAGTATATTCAAATCCCGAAGAACTTTACCATTGTTGTTAAAAATATGTATGTATTTCTCTAAGCTTTTATGCTTGTTTACTTATGAGTCATTGCAATTGGAACTAACAAAAATCTTTTTGCATTCTCTGCATAATTTCTGTTGGGGCTTGTTAACATCTTAAATTAGATAGAAGTAAAGCAGAATTAAGTTACACATCAAACTAATGCATGAAAATACAGCAAATGTAAATATACCAGGAACTTGCTAAAGGCTTTTTTACTACTAGATTATGTCACTAACTTCACAGCTATCGAATCAGTCATCACACACTCATTTAATTGATGGAGAGCATTATTTCCCTGACAGTTTTCTCTGTCACATTTTATGTTTTTGTAATATTTTTAGTCTTTTTCTCCAAGGATTTTTTGTATTTTGGCATTCATTTGAAGAACTGTATTTGTCTCCTAGTCCATGCTAGCTTCTCCTCTCTGTTGACAGCACATTTGCTGCTAAATTCTCATTTTATTACACAGCCCAGCAATCTGCCCACTAATGTGGTTAGACTTTTTCACTGGTAATTTCTGAGCATATTAAATTGCCTTCTCAGTATCACCAGACGTGATTCTTCAATCAACTATGCTTAAAATGCAGTGAACTACTATTTCCATGTTCCTTCCCATTTTTATTTTTCCTCCGCCCCTGAAAATCTTGGATTATTATCCTGCATCCTTCCGTGTCTACCACCTTTGTGGACCAGGCTCTCCACCAATATAAAAAGCAAAATAACTGCAGGGAAGCCTCTGGAACATAAAAATGTTTATACTAATATTCCCATCTTTACAGTGCAATCTATGTGAGACCTTATCCCAGCAAAAACTAGTGGAAATAGAGGAAGAAAGATGAAGCAGAACCTTATAACACTGATTATTGTGGCAGATGTAGCAGAGCCTCATCAGGTGATTTCACAAACTTGTAGGATGCCAGCAAGTACAATGAAGGGTTCAAAAGACAGTAAAAATGTATTGACAAGTTTTTTTTTTTTTTTTTTTTTTTTTTTTTTTTTTGTGTGTGTGTGTGTGTGTGTGTGTGTGTGTGTCTAAACTCACTGCCTATTTAGAGAGGAATTAAATATTGCTAACTCAAACAGCAAATCCTCCACATTCTGACACATCATTTGCTATACTATTCACAAGTCTGTTTTGTTCTCTCTTGCCGTCTGTAAACAGTAAGGGTAAAAAGATATCAGTGATCCAGCTTTCGGGAAGAGACAAGGAGGCGAGCCCATGCCACATCAGTGGGACCAAAATTCCGAAGAGGAAGATTGTGTCCCTTTTTTCTCTACATTATCAACTGCTAGCCCTTCCCTTCTAGATTCACATGGGACTTTGGCCCAGGTTTTATGCTGTGAACGTGACCTGCCCCAGCTGCAACTCAGTTATCCACATTCAATTTTTTTCTTCTTTTTCTTTTTTTTTTTTTTTTTCTTCTAACCATGTAATCTTCTTTGCTTGCATTTTAATTGCTTGGAATTGCCAAGTTGTTTTGGTTCAGTCAAACCACAGAGGCGACATTTATCATAATCGTTACACTGTGAACCAGTTCAGTTCTCACCAAAAAGAACTGTTATTCCCATCAGTGACATTGTGTTCTGAAAACAAGGCTACTGATTTGGCTAAGGAAAACAAAACAGCCTTTCCCACTCTGAGATAGCTACAAGACTCTCATCTCAACCATGAAACAAATGGGGGGTGCCACAGAACCAAGGATGTTGTAGCTTCTGGAGGACCAGTTACTGATACAGAGGGTAAATCATAGTTAGGGAAAGAAAGATGCTTCATTTTGCTTCATTTTTTTTTTTCTGCACTCTTCATGGATCAAAAATTCAAATTAATTCTTTTTTTTTTTTTTTTTTTTTTTTTTAAAGAGAATATTAATTCTACAGGAACTATTATAAATTTCTAGTTAGAATTAATATGGCAACTCTTCAAAATCTGCTAATTATTAGCATGGTAAGAAGAGATCATTTCATGTGTAGGCCAGACTCATGAAGAATGTGAGAGCTCATGATTTTTTTTGACTAGGCAAAACAAATCAGTTCTCTGATCACACTGTATCACCTGTCTCCATTCAGTGATGCTGTTAGCTATTAGCAGTTGGTCTTGCTTCTTGGACAGCACAGTCAGAGAAAAAGCAGGCTCAGAGGACTTCAGCTTACATAAAGCGGCCACAGCTAATGGATGAAATATCTAGACTGCTTCAATAAAGCTGGCAGAGCATACTCCAGTTTCTTCTCACCTCTAGAAAAAGGAAAACCCACTTGTGAAAGCAGACCTGCTCCAGATCGTTTGTGATCTGATTGAAGGGATAGAGATGGGAAGCAAGCAGTTTTGAAATCCGAGGACAACCTCATTTCCATAATATACAAAGACTTTGTCACTCAGCAATGAGGCATACCCACCTCTGAAAGGAAGGGTGGCTTCTGCTGAGCAGCAGTGAGCAATAGTTTAAAGACAACAGCCAAGGAATATTACAAGCAGCAATGCTGGAAGGGCATTAGTAGGAGGTAGCATGTATTTATCCTCATTGGAACTCAGCCTAGAGTAGCATTTCAAACTGTTTTTTCCTTTTTCAAAAATAATTACTATGAAAACACTCAACCAATACTGTCAAAACGGATGTCAATATTCATTCAGAACATGTAAAAGCCTTTCATTATTAAAAAAGAATCTAACTCAGAACATTAGAAGCTAAGTTACAGAGTTTTTACATATCTGTTAGCAGGTCTTCAACCACAGAAAATATAGGTAGCGCTCCAGATCCAGATGTCTAGAAAAAAGAGGCTAAAGAGAAATTCATTACCTTTGCACATAAAGTAGCTGAATTCATTAAGAGCTACTGAATTTAAAAGAACTGTGAAAAATGAAAAAGGTTACTTATGAACACAAATCTGAGAAAAGCCTAGTGGCAGCACGTGGGAATTTTTTACCATTGTAGAAAATAGGGAGTGCTAGAAAACTGTATGGTGGGTAAGAACATAGCTTAAGGGGACATAATAACTTTGAACGGAGAAGCATTAATGTGGAGCAAAGTTACTACTGAAGTCCTATAAGGATTGCTGTCAGAACTGATTTCAGTAGTTTCATTAATTCCTTAGCTCAAAAGGTGCCAATGAAATCTGACTTTCACTGATGCAAGAAATAGGTTATTACACAAGCGTTGTGTGGCTACACTAAAAATAAAAATAAAAGTTATGATTATCATGCAGAGACTTTCTGCTAAGAATTGGGAGATCAGCAATAGAAAATGATGGAAATAAGAGCATAAGATTAAAAAACAAAAAACAAAAAACAGTAGTATTCCAGTGGGCTACAGTATAATGCAGTCACCTGGGTGATTTTACTGCAATGTATTAGGAGACTATTCTAGAGAAGGTAAGACAATGTTTTCAGACATGTCCTTGGGAAGACTGTATCTGGAATGAAGTGAGCAGCTGCAGTTATCTGTAAGAAAGAAAGATGATTTCCATCTGAAAGAAATCTAGAAGGCGAAACAATCAACAGAAGGCAAGCCTACTTTCAAAAGGAAGCTAAGAAGAAGGTAAAAGGGATATTATGGAACTTCATAAGCAGCTTAGAAAGCTGACAGTATAAAGCACTTATTTAAATCACAAGACAATCTCAGTTCTGGAATATCTGCATATAAATAGCTGTGAATATGTTTCAGATGAAAGTAGGTTTCTAAAGAAGTAACAGAGAAAGGAACAAAACAAATTACATTCAAGACAGAGCAAAGCAGGGCTGGTTTATGACAGATTGAAAGACTTGTCATAGAAGATGACTGGACTCTGTAACTCTGGAGGTGCCTTCTAGCACCACAGCAGGATTGTATTATTTACTGAGCATGTCTAAGTGCTTAATTTCAGTGAAGAAACTGGATGAATAACAAGCACAGAAGAATTACAGCAACCATCTGAGCAAAAAATGTACCCCGTGATTGCTCTTTTTTCTAATCAGAATATCAGATTTTTTTTTTTTTGTTTTTGTTCTCTAAAGAACAAAAAGCAGAGAGATTTATCTTTAGAGAAGAAAAAGTATTGAGAACAATACGACAACCAAAATTCTGATTCCAGCTGCCTCAGCTGGACAAAGCAATGAATTTATTGGGCTCCATATAAGACATTTTAAACTTAACTACCTATTTGAATCAAGTCTAAAATATGTCCCCCAAATTTTAAGCTAAAAAAATTAAGAAGGTATGTGAAAACTAGAATGTTATGCTTTCCCTTACTGTAACATACAGACGGAGCAAAATAAAACAGAAGTATTTACAGACCAGAAGGACAGGGGCAAGGACCGTCTGTGTACAGACTGCCTCCTGTCAATAGGCGGTTGTGAATGATCTTGTATAAACAACTTCATTGACCTGAAGAGGAAGTAAGGCTTAGACAATCAAATTCTTAATTTTTTAAAATTTCTACTTTCAGTTACAGTGCTTGCAAGAAAGATATTAGAACTCAGGCTTTGGTATTAATTATATTAGGAATACAAATTATACAGAGCAAAACCATTATTGTCTACTGAAACTACCGTTTTATGTTTGACATACAAAGGTAATGTATGACACAAATACCTAACCAAACACTATTAAACATGGAGTTCTTCAAAAGAATAAATATATGAGAAATACAGAAGACATCAGAAAGAGCAGAAAAAAATAAAGCAATACAGAATATGTCACAGAATTCTGGATCAAAAATGAATGTGAAAAGTTAAACACGCTTTTTACAATGTGCTGCACTAGAAAAAAATAGTAACTGCATGTGAATGTAGTTGTCTATTGAATCATCATGCAGTAAAAATAAATTGAAGATACCCACCCTAATAATCTGTTACAGCCTGTAATGACAACTCTGACACAAAATTCAGCCTGGGCTTAAAGAAATAAACAGATAAAATAAATTCAAGCAAAGAAAGGAGATTTATCCTGTCCATAGCATGAAGAGATTTGGTTCCATGTTGGTTATTTGGGAAGAGCTGTGATGTATGTTATATATTAATGTGTTAACAGCTAAATTCCAAATTAGTGTTGCAGGTTTCAGAATGAATCTGCGTTAGTTATCCTGACTGGATTTAGTCTGCTCAGACCTAAACTTGCAAATTCTGTAGGTTTCCTCCTATTTATTATCATGCATATCTCATTTCTTCATGATAAGTGAGGCTTGGAACAGATGTGAGACCCGGAGAGAATTGCTCCAGGCCACCACCAAAATGAATTCTCTTACAGAAAAATCAAACAAAGCAGAGTCTGGGGTAGGTTCTGAGCTCCACTTGAATTGTGTTTGTTCTGACAAGAGCAATCTAAAAGAATGAAGAGGGGCTACACAATGTGCCTGAAAGAAGGAGTGATTACATTTTTTGAGTGTTATGCTGTCTTTACATCAGAAACACAGTTCCAAATGTGCTTCTGCTTTTAGTAAAGAGCTCAGTTAAGCTTGGCATCTACCTACAGCCTGTTGTGAAAAATAAAAATAACCTGGCTTTGTATAGTTTGTATTTTAAGCAATAAGAATATTTTGGTTTTAATTTTAGAGCTTTTTATTAAAATGTATTTTCCAAACCCAGGATTCATGATGTATATATTTAAAATTATTAATTGCTAGGATGTACCTCTGAAAAAGATGAAGAACAATATTGTGGTTTAGGCATTAGGTTGTAACTGAGATTGAGACCTAGGTTCTTCCTGTTGGAGTTGTGTCAGACAACTCATTTAACTATCTGTGCTTCAGTTTATCCATCTAGAATTAGGATAACAGTCCTCTAGTTCAGAGAGATGTTAGGAAATTTAATTTAGTGATAACTATAAAGTGTCAGTCTAATCTGTGAAGGACTCACATAATTACGTTCCAAACAGGTGATCATTTTATAGAAGTATCTAAAGGGAAAAGGAACATATTTTCAAGATTACAACTCAAGATTTGTTTGTCTCCATGCATACTTAGTACCACAAAATTTTCCCATAAATCATAAAAGCACAGTAACATTTGACAGTGATCACTGCCTGTTTCACTTTGGGAGTCAATAGCAATGCATACCTATGTTACAAACAGGAGGACTTTTCTGAGCAGCTAGTGTCCTCTGAGTTTAATATAAACACTAGAAAGGGTTTTTCATGCTCTTTTCAAGGAAAAAAAAAAAAAAAAGGAAAAAAAAAAAAAGGCGAGCAGTTCTGATCGTATCTACTCTAATCTGACTTTATTCAATCCAAATTTTCTCTTCTACATTTTTTTTCTCTTGGCAAACACAGAGAATTCTAGTGGGGTATAGCAGTACATCTTGACCAAATGTTCTGAAGTTAAAATACTCTTCTTTTAGTTGGATGAAATGAAATAAATAAATAAATAAATAATGGCATCTCTGTTACCCTGAAATTTTCTACACTCTTGAAAGTTTTTCTATGCCATTGGTAGTAAATAATACATAATAGGTTTAGGGAGAAAAAAAGGAGATGTTGGCCTTTTTTTAAACAAACAATAAAGTAAACATCAGTCACATCAAGAAGGCAGCAAAATTTCTCATAAACATTACCAGTTTCTATGAGTCTTAAAAACATTAGTGTTTTCTTCACTTATAAGTAATTATATGAAAAGACCATTTTTGTGGTGGTTATCAGCAGTAAACCTGCTAGAGGGCTGGCATATAACCATCTATAAAGGGACAGTTCCAGTGTTAGGTCAGATGTGCACCAAGGGAAATTTCTGGCCATTGGTGGAACTTCCCAGCATAAATTTGGCTGTATAATTCTGTCTTTCCTGCATAAGTTTTTCCAAGGAGGACTAAATTAAAGAGCGGGATGCATATATTAGTCAGCCCTTGGAAAGCTGTCTTGATTTTTAAAAGATGAAAACAGAGAAACAACCTGTACAAATAATGTAGTATTGATCCAACAACAGTTAATTTTAACTTCAGATAAATGAAGACTAAAATTACCAACCTTTCATTGTCTGTCTTTTCCCATGCTGCCTGCTTTCCTCCATATAACTGACTGGAATGGGGCACCTTGTCCCATGGGTGAGGGGTGTGCATGTGGTAATTGGAGGCCCCGGGGGAGGTGGTCAGGCTCATTAATACCTACCAGTGCCCTCAGGACCCTGAGAGGAAGGAACTGTGAACTACATGGAATCATCATGTTCACTGTCATGTATCATGGACAAGCTGAGATTTAAGATATTTTGAAAGGGAATAGCTGTACATGATCAAGAAAATTACTCATTTGAATTCTTGAAGCTAAGGATGTGCAGGAACCCCCTGACGCTAATGAAAAATGTGCTTAGCCCAGTCCCTGTTTGGATCAAAGTGGTTAGCTCCATGCAGGTTAAAACCTTGAAAGATTACATTTTGTACAAAGTGGAATCTAGCAGTGGAAGTTCTTCAATTCTTTGTTTGCATTAAAGCAATCCTAAACTAGATTTATATTAGGAGGTATAGTCTAATCACTGAAGTGTATGTTTTATTTTATACAAAAGTAGTGTTTAGATCACAATCATTTCTTCTCAATTCTATTCCAAAGGCAACTTTAGCTCCACATATCCAAGTGATAGTGTTCATTTAGCATGTAGAAATACCCCTATTAAACTTAACTCTGCACTACTCTGAAAAAAGGCAAAATAATCTAACACGTATTTGAGAAACAATTATAGTAAAACACTGAACATCTTTATCTATAAGCATGTCAGTGAATATGTTTGCATATATTCTTAAATTTTCTCCCACCAAAATACCTGAAAACTTCCTAAAATTATCCTTGATTATTAAAAATAAATAAATCAATAACCACTTAGTATTGATGTGAAAAATCCTGTGCAGTAGAGTATCATAAGCCAGGGTAAATGGTCTACCCAGTGGTATTATTTTTATGCTGCAGTTTTTCTATTTTGTCTCTCCCTTGTTCTTGCCCTGCAGATAATTACCTATTCATGCGAGTTTCTGTATCAGCAGCTACTACTTGTGAAGAACTTTTACTTCTGTACCAGAACACCAAATAATTAACGCTTAATGCTGAAATATTTTTACTATAGCATGACCTGATATATCTACATTGGGCTTCATAACACATTTTAAAAACCTTTCAAAAGCCAGGGAATTACCAGATGATCTAAAATCATTCTCAAGAGGTGAAGGCCTATTAAGATCTCTGACAATCAAAATTCCTAGTAAAATAAATCATAAAGAATCCTGAAGCTGATCACTTCTTTCTACCTTTCATTGAAAAAGAAAAACTGTATGGCTACAGTTTAAAGGCCTAGGATGGGGAATTAAATAAATAAATAAATAAATAAATAATTGCAACCAGCTGAAACTACAAATGAATTTAAGTTTGGTAAGTTATATTTAACCAAGATGGACACTGGGTTTAACACCCTTATACTTCAAAAAAATACATAAAAAATGCCAGGGGCTATAGTGACCACTTGCAGTCAGACACCGTTCCCCTCCTCACTGAAAACAAAAGCATTAAAACATGTGTTTCTCTGCTCCTTTCTTTCTTTGTTACTAACTACTCTACCTTTTTCTAGTACCAAGTTTATTCTCAATGAAGCCTGTTACAGACTCTCCTTCGAACTCCACCAGGACACAGGATGGAATACTTAGACTGTATGCAGTCTGTGAATGTTAAAGCCTTTGATTTTGCTTAATCAAAACATGATGTTTTCCTTCTTAATCCCATTTACCTGTTGCTAAGATAAGTACAACTAAGCATAGTGAAAATAGAAAGTGTGATCTAATAAAACAGAGACAAATCAGTTACTAAATATTGGAACTTTAGGGAACCTGATGGAATGTTGCAGGGAGTAAAAGTTAGGCATGAATTCATTCTTCCTAGTTATCTGCAACTGACCATTTTCAGTACATTTGGTTCTGCAGTTGGCTCCTCTGCAACCACAGAGATAGCAGTTAATTGCTTTAGTTGATTAGAATTCACAGCTGTGTCTGCAGTGAGAAGGCTACTTCTGAAATTAACGGAGCTATCAATCAACACAATAATTTGCTAGAGAGAAAAGCAACTGGTCAGCTGTCCACTTATCAAGAAAAACAGTGAAATTTCTCTGGGAAAACTCCTAACATTCAGTAGGACAATCATATGCTTCCCTCCAGCCTTAATCATCAACACAAACACTATCCTACAGTGTTTTTAACTGTTCTCAACACTTCTGCCAGATTTCTTTTCTGTGCACTGCCATGTCAGCTGCAGTAGTCTTCACAGCTTCCTTAATGTATTTGATCAAGAAGCATTAACCACATACAAGCCATATGGGCATATATTTCACCATGTGAAACTTTATGATCATATTTTCTGAATGTCTTTGCCTAATACTCCTATAATAGTATCCACACCATTGTGCTATATGGTGATTAGGTAAACGTTGTCAATAAGACTTTGCTAAATGTCTGTCAGTAACTGGTATGATAGATCAAATAAATAAGAAAGCAAGTGTGTTGGTTCCAATATTTTTGGAACCAACAAATGAAACACTGTACTACTCGTTTGTTGCACTCACTGCAACTCATAATATACTTTGATAGCTTTTGATATCTTCTGTCAGACAACATACTTAGTCATTCAAAGGTGAAATCAATTAAAGTAAGAAGAAATTTGAGCTATATGCTGTTATAACAAGTCTTGAGTCTGCATAGAAGAAAGCCTCATTTAGACTGATTCACATCCTCCAAATATGTTATGATCAACCTTGTCTAACTTACCAAAGGAATTTTACATGTGCTAGTTCTGATACTAGCTTGTTAATAGGCAGTAGGCTTTACTCCTACTGGGATCACTGCTAGTCTCATCTACCCCCCAACTTGAAGAGGACAGAAAAAAATAGTAGAACTCTTCTGTAACTTTGCAATTACTACTGTAATGCAACCTTACCTCTGTCATAAGAAACAAATACAATAAAACATTTGTTATGCTTGTGTTTCTGCAACTTGTCTGAAAACCAAACTTACCTGTCATGACAATTGTTCTCTAGACCATGCCCAGCACGTACGTATATAACATTTTTCTTTGTATAGCCTTTATTTCTCTGGTTCTCTATGCAGTCTTAATGTAGTTACCTTCAAAGCAACACTGGGAAGTAGAGAAATGTGATTGTGTCCACTTTCAAAACATCTTTCTGTACCTTTGTTTGAAGAGAGCTGGGGAAAAGTGGACTGATTCAACCTACTTTTTCCCAATGCCTAAGCCTAGGTTAGCATTAACAGCTGAAAGCCTTGTGACTTCAGCAATGCATGTACAACTAAGCCTGCAGAAACATGCCTGCACCACATGCCTGAGATTCAAAAAATGGTGTGTTGTATCAAATAGTAGAGATGCAGGAGCATGCATTTCAGGGGAAGCTAGCAACCCATATATAGGATCTGCAGGCTTGTGCACTAAGATCTTTGGAAAGTGATGTTTGAAGCCAGTTTTCACTGACAAAATTCTGAAGATTTTTCTGAAACAGAATGCGTGCAACACAACAGAACACATGCTGAAGACTCTTCCCTCTCATTCCACTGTTTTGTGTTTAGAGTTTTATCATCAATTGAAACCTTAAAATTATTTTTCAAATGCTTGTAAATAAACTGTTCTCTACTTTTACAAATAAATACTATCTATAATGTTTTTTTTTTCTTTGTTTCTTTCTTTCTTTTTTTTTTTTTTTTTCTTTCTTTCTGCTTTTATACTGTGTCTCATTGCAATGTATCTTTGAATATATCCAGAATTTTACCCAGGACAAAATACTGATACTCAAGCATCTTATAAGGACTGAGTTCTGCAGTTCAGAAAAGTGAACAAGTTCTCCATTCCTAACTGCATAAATACAGAGCTCAAGTTTTTGTAGAACTAGATGGAGAGGAAGGCATCACAAATAGTATATAATTACACATTAAACAAACAAACAAACAAAAAGTAGAAGACAGAGTATTGGCTTGTCTTTGAATGTGTAGGATTAATATTTAGATAGAGAGACTGATGTTTATATTTACTAACCTGTCATTAATAAACCATGACCACAAGATCAGCATTAAGTTATATCCTGATGACTGAGTAAACTGCCTCAAATATGTAATTTTTCTTTGACTACCTAAATGTGTTAGGGAATCCCAAAATTCTGTTATGTCAGAGCAGGCATTTGTCTAATGCCATGTAGTGACACTCTGATGTCTAGTAGGCAATTGGACAGCGTACAGACATTTCAGACAAATTTGCTACACCATAGAAAGAAACAAAGTTCTCATTGCAGCATAGTGTATTACCTGACTCTCAAGAGTTATGTGTATTACCTAACTCTTCAATAGAAATTCAGCTATAATTTAATCTTCAGGAACATTATTGCCCCTAGATTGTTGGGTGGCAAAGAGATTTTGTTAACCACAATTAGAGAAGAAGAAAGTTAACCCAGGAATGAGTACATAAAACTCCCACATGGGTTAATGTAAATGTCAGACATTTTCACATCCTAGTAATATTGTATAAATTAGTCCTTAATGTTATACAGTGCTTTCTGTCCACACAAATTAATATTTAACAAAAAATACTCACCATGACATTGCATGAGTTACCATTATCAATTAAGAATGAAGGATCAATCACTAGATCAATTTGCTCCAGCAACTGCAAGGTTTGATGTGTTAGAAACTGTTTTTCTACAGCAGTGACCTTTCTTCAAGGGTTTCACAATGGAATTTACAGTACACAAAAAAGACACTATCAAATTGCTTCTAAATACTGAAATTCTTATGGTTAGAGAAAAGAGGGAAAAATGGACATAAAATTTACTTTCTAATGAGAGATTAGCACAGTACTTCCAACATCTGGGTAGTGGGACATTTTATAGTCATAATTTGATGTTAACAGCTGATATTTTTTCTCACAGCAATAAATCTAAATTAACTGGGTTTAAAGAGGAAAAGAGCACCTCCAGTTATTAAGAAGCAGAACTATTCTAAGGGAAAACATCAGCTCTGTCTACTTTAGATTAATATTCATAAGTTTCAAGCAAAGTCCGTAACTTCTTTTGAACCAAGTCAATAATTGTTATGAAATACAAAGTTATTTTAAATTTTAGCTTTTAAAATTGTCTTTTCCTGTGTCTTCCCTGCCATGGGACAAAAATTTTTGATGCTGCTATTCTTCTGAAATATTTGCACTGTTCAATTTAAGCAGACTGAGAATAACTTTATTCTAGGCAAATACTACAATTAGACAACTGTATTTACATAAGATTGCATATTTAGGATTGACTATACAAGTTAATTGTCTTAAAATACTTTTAAAGAGCTAAGAGAACCGAAAGAAATAAATGTGATCTTTATGAGGCCTACTGTAGGAACAGTAAACTGATTTTGATGTTATTGCAAACTGTGTGCTGTATGCTTCATTATTACTTCTGAAGTTAACATATTCACAAGAAGCTAACAGACAAGAGAGGGGAAAACCTGACAGCTGTGGGCTGACAGGTTAGAAATGACTCCAGCAAACATGTCTTGCTATGAACTCCATATGATCAGATAGCCTACCATGCTTATCATGTGCTTGGCTGCTTTATTGACACAATTTTTATTCCTTGGTATTTTTTTTTTCCAGAATCAGAACTTTGAAGTATATAATTTTAAAAGATATAAGATTGAAAGAAAACCTTACTATTGTTGCCTCATCCATCTAGATGTTCATCAGGTTGAAAGCATTTGTCTGGGTTTTTAGTCTCATGGATCTGATTCGTGTTCACTTTATCCTTCTGTCCCTTCACTAATTAAAGAGTTTAAAAATGCTTTTTGTGAGCTATGATCCAGCATCTCTGAGTGCAGTACAACTATGCTTCCTGTATGGGTACTGACCCATAACTGTGAACAGATGTGCTTCTTCGACACAGACGGAGGTTACAGATGTTCTGCTGCCAGAAAAAATGCTGTTATTTCAGTGAAGCAAGAGGAACTTAGAGCACCTTGACCCATCTAAGGAACACCTTACCCTTTGCTTTACTGTTCTGCCAGGTTTTTCTTCTTCTCATATAATGTCGTTGATGAAGCTTTAATGTGTGGGAGACAAGGCTATTGCTTTTTATCAAGCCCTTTGAAATGTCCAAAAGCTTTGCCAGAACTGGGAAGCGCAAGTTTTATTGAACTGACTCTGCAATGAACTCTCTACATTATGGTATTTTTACTTCCCACCCCACCCCCCCTCCAGTTGGTTTTATAATAAAGCAGCAGTTGACTCAGCAGATATGCCCTGCTCTTTCCATTATCATTTTAATAAGTTTAGAGAAAGGGGATGCTGTATAAAGTAGTTTCTCCTTTAGTAGACAAGAATGGTGGATTCAGGGGGAAGAATATTTTCCAAAAAAGTTTTTTAGTAGCTTTGTTACCTTGTTTCTCATCTGATTTCTCACTCATACTGAGATACTAGTGACAGCATGAAGGGACACAAAAAGAAATTGAGGGCTGATCCTTCCCATTAAGGGATAGTCTTTTGGAAATTACTTACGCTGCTGTTACGGCTGGGTGCGCTCCCTGTGAACACTGATTTGTAAGTGAGCACAAATGCTGAACTCCAATTCTACATCAAGAACATTCCAGGAAGACTTTTATAAGAAGGGCTCAGTCAGCTAGAAGTAACAATCCTTGCCAAAATAAAACATACAGTGGAATGAAACTAAAAATGCCTTTTGTGATTCCAAAGCATCTAGTCAAGCAACAGTAGAATATTTTTGTTTGTTTGTTTTCTTTGTTTGTTTGAAGCCACAAAGAAGAAGAATAACAGAGTACTTCTTACCTATTTCAGATAAATGTAAGGGTTCCTGCTTCTATATCTCTCTATCAAGAGGTTAGGCCAAAATTTCTGCAAACAAAGCAGTCATCTGTTGTCTATCTGAAGTATTTTGGGATACAGCTGGTAAACTGAGCAGTTCTTCATTTACTCACTAAAAAGTAACTCTTGCATTACTTCTGAAAGAGGATTTTACATTTATCTTTCCTTACCTTCTGGGAAAATAAATTAGTTAACTCCTTTCACAAAGTAGCACAATAAAAATTCTCTAGAAAGACAGTGATTTATTTTCCTTTTCAACAAATCCTACATTAATGATTATCAGCCTACATTAAAGCATCAAACATATGGCTTAACGATAAATGCTAGGACTAAAATCTTAGCTTTACACATTGCTATTAGGCAACATAAAGAAAAATGATCAGCAATTAAAGGACTTGGCTACATATTAGCATTTAATTAAGATATATTCATTCAAGGAAAAGAGATCCTACCTGCCAGCTTCAGGTGATTGCTTTACAGAGATCACAGAACTGAATGTATTTTTTTTGGGGGGTAGGTGGTGGGGGACGTAGAATTAGTGTGATTCCATACAGTTTATGCTGTTAAGGACTTGAAGAATCCTTAACTGTAAGGGCTGCTGACATAGGAACAAATCCACAAACTAGTAAACTTGACCAATAGGTAGACTATCGGGCTTTTTGATAAAACACTGCAGCTGAACTGCCTCAAATCCTGCCTCCCTCCTTGCTGCCAAATACATTAATCAGCTCAGTGATTGCACCCACCTGCAAAGGACAGAAACTTTACCTAGGATAACCATACCATACCATACCATACCATACCATACCATACCATACCATACCATACCATACCATACCATACCATACCATACTTTCACGTAGGAAAGGTATGTCTTGTAAAAGTGGAATGGTCTGTTTAGAGGTGATTCTCCAGCCCCCTGTTCTATTTGTAAGCAGATACAAGTCTGGTTTTACAGCTCCTCAGGAGATCACCTGCTACAGCTTATGAACTAATTTGTTTTTATTGCAGAAACGTATTATCAAGCCAGCTCCATCACACCCAGCAGAACTGTCTCTGCAAATCAGGGAGGTGTTTGCAGAGTATAAAAAACAAGAGGATAAATTAATCTGTGAAATAGGCATCTAAATGACTGAATGCACTAGAAGGACAATGCTTGTGACTGTGTATGCTAGCTACATGGTGCAGTAATTTTGGAAGTGACTATTACACTACTAATTTAAGCTGTACATCCCTCACTGCACGTGTAAAAGCAAGCGCCTTTTCCTGTGTTAAACCTTGCTGTCCGATTTGTTACTAATTTGATATGTATTTTTAATGCTTTATGTGTATACCTCCATACACCTATCCAAAATAAATAATATTTGAGTTTCCTTTTGCAAAGTGTGTATGGCTACACGATATTTTTATTTCTATCCTTATTCCTGAAAAGCATCTTAGTCAAATTTCATTTAGGAAATTAAATTGAAATGTAAAAAATTATTTGCATCTCTGTTATATCAATTTGGGAAGAAATTAAAAGGATAAAAACTAACTCCCATCATGAAGAAAGAAAATGTGGCTGTGTAACTCTCCAGATGTCCCCAGCTGTCATCAGGGATATATCCAATTCTGTAATCAGTAAAAATGTCTCACAGAAGTAAACGGCTTTCTTGACTACAGATCTATGAGGTTTTTTTGATTACATGTATGTCTTTGAACTCAGATAGTCCAAGTACATAACAGCTGCTCTTCACAAAGAAATCAGACTTACTAAAAACAACAGAAGGAAAAGACCTAATGGTTTACGGTAGCACCACTGTTGAATGCATTTTCATTAACCAGACAGAACCATTGTAAACAACTAGATTAAATGTGGAATACTTAATGTAAAAGATGTAAGATTCTAATGAAGGCTGTTTTATATGATCTTTAACTTGTTTTAATAGTAATCAAAATAATGTTAAGTGCTAATCAGATCACTATAGATATTACTCTTGATTTATAAAGTACAATTTTAAGAACAATTCTGCAGCTACAGAGCTATATTTGTCTTTTTAAACTACAAAGATAGAAAGGAGATTAGAGGGTCAAATGGACACAGAGTGATTCAGATACATGTCAGTGAAAATCATTGCATCCCTGAAAATTATTTATCTACTTAAGATTACCCATGAGCAGCCATGAGCAGGTTATTTCCTGTTATTCATTATTCGATTACAGGGTCTTATCAGAAGTTGGCATGACTTTGGGGGGTAACGTACCGTTGCAGTGTGAGGAGTGGCAGCTCTTTCCCAACTACAACCAATGTGAAGATACAGGCTGCAAGCACTTCAACAAGCAGAACCATTTACTCAGCATTTGTGCACTGTGCACTTATTCAGGATGGACTTCATTTATACCCTAATAAGAATGACTGAAAGAATAACATGATTATTTCCATGCCCATTAGGATTTAGATTGCTGTAGCTCATGTAGTCTAGGATCCCCAGCTCAGAAATGAAGCAGATATGGAAAAACGTTTCAAAGACTGGGTGCCAGTTCACACACACCTTATTTGGAGCCTGCTGTGAACTCTTCATACATCATGAATAGCAAATACTGAGATCAATATAAAGCACCAGTCAGGGAACAGCAGGTAGGATGTGTACAGATTTCTATCTCATGCAATTAAAAATTAATTTAGAAATACTGTATCCTTTTGCAAAAGCATATTCAGGCTAAAGTTTTATATTTTGTGTGATAACTCTCTTAATGCTTTGCTACAGCCTAATAATTTGATAACCTCACAGCTTAGAAGCCTTCAACTTGATTCTGATTCAAGCCAGAGTTCAATATCAGGATCTGTGCTACTTCATTTTCATGTTCATCAGAGCTCTTCATGGAGCAAGAAATGCACACCACTGTCCTCCCACTCTTCATTAGCCTTCTGCCGCTGTAAAGGGCTCAACTGAGTGTTGTCATTCCTCGATTTAATATCTTATGTTTTATTTTGCAAGGCAGTAAATTCAGGATCAGTGCATTTGTTGCCACCGTAGGTGAACCAAGTCCTCTTCCAACCCCAAAGAATAACCAGTCTTACATTAAAACAGCAGCAATACGGCTGATTCTCCATTATATACTGCAATGGGAAGCTATGACAGTAAAAGCCATGGAAAAAAACATGGGTAAAATGGTTACCTGACTGCCTGGTGCAGAAACAGCTGTTTGGATCCAGTTTAGATCCAACAGACATGATGATAAGTTGGAGGTGCCTCTGGGTTTGAAATGATTCTGGCAGAGGAAAGAGTCTCTCTGCACAACAGTGCACAGTGCTCCTGGTGGAAGGAACCAGTGGATGTGGCAGAGCACCAGCCCCCTGTGGCCTCATGTCTGCTTCATGGGCAAGCTTTCTGGCACTCGTAATACTGGGAACAGTGCACAGATACCCCGGCAGCTCTCCTTGGCTGTCCCTGGAACAGCAATAGCTAGCTTATGCTTAGAATAGCTGCAGACATTTGCATCAGACTTTGCACTGCTTATTATATGCACTGGTTTAGTACTGCTGAATCTTCAGTGCTGAATGCTCTCAGATCAGTCCCTGACAGCTGCTCAGCTTTCCCTGGCACCAGAAGCCAACGTAAGTCTGGCAGAGGTGGGCATAACAAACTCATGGTCCCCTAGGATTCCTGCAAAGCATGTAGAGCATTTTGGCTCTTCACAGGGCTGACTGTTCCAGAAAGAGTGCTGAGACCGGCTCTGTACAAAGCCAGCTCCAGTTTGCACAGCTTGACAACTCTGTATGTTGTGCAAGTACAGCTACACTTCTGGACCCCTGATCACCATGTTGTGTGTTCTGCAAAGGCCTAGCTAACTTTGTACTCTTCTGCTTCTCTATTGATAGTATAGTATAGTATATAGTATATATACTATATAGTATAGTATATGTAGTATAGTATATATAGTATAGTATAGCATAGTATAGCATAGCATAGCATAGCATAGCATAGCATAGCATAGCATAGCATAGCATAGCATAGTGTGAAACAAACAAACAAACAAACACCCTTGCCCACAGATTTTTACAGAAGCATATAAAAACTTCTAAGTTCAGGTTTTCTGCCTAATAGATTCACAGTGTTTTTACTCTTGTGTGTTTGATGAATGACTTAGCAGACTAAACTTCTTGAGTAGGATATTCAAAGATAGCTACAGGAATGAATTGCCAAACTGCAGCTTATTCTGATAGTCTCTGTCCTCTTTGAAAATCATGTTCTAACTACCATCTCGAGTCACTTTTAATCTGTATACACATGTCACTGAAACCTTTCCTTAGTGCCCAATTTTGCTGATGTTAGCTCAACTCTACTGAGAGTTGTCAAGCCTTCAATATCCCACTGATCACTGGAATCCAGCAGCTGGGTGATGCTGTTCTCACCTATGCATTCTAAGTTTTAACACTAATACTATGTCACTATTACTTCACATTGCAACAGACCTGAAATCCTAATAAAAGGCAAGAAAGGTATCAACAATAAATTTGCTTAGAAGCTACAGCTGTTCTATGTTTCTATTTAGTTTAAACTCAATGTTTTTCCCCCAGAATGTTTTTACAGACTGTTTTGTGTTAAGTATCTGTTGATTGTGACCTGGACAGATGTGTAACTTTTATATTGTATACCATATTATCACTTCAAGTGGACTACACATATGCTACAAGTGCTCTGAAAACCTAAGAAACTTGGTAAGATGAAGTCTCTAGAACCTGGTCTTACTCTCATCAAATCCATTAAGAAAACTGACATCACTGGGCAAAATGAAAATTTTAAATCTTCTTCTTTGTCTAAAGGTAGACGACAGACTCTGCATGTGACAATGTCTGACATGGAATTATTTATTTTATTTTATTTTATTTTATTTTATTTTATTTTATTTTATTTTATTTTATTTTATTTTATTTTATTTTATTTTATTTTATTTTATTTTATTTTATTTTTAGAAAGAAAGAGATAATGCTTATACCTAGAAATATTCTGGAGTTATTTTTCACTTTTAAACATCTGTAAAGCAATCTCATTGCTTGTGGAATTTCTTACTGAAGTCTACAAAGGTTTCACATTCTAAATGAATAGACATTTAACAAGTGCTCTAAATTTCATACTTTAAATAAAGAAAAGGGTGTTTAGCAAAACCTATTTGTTCCTGTTTCTGCTCAGTTATTTAGATATAATTTAGAAAACAAGAAGATAGAATGAAATTCCATAGCTGCACTGCATTAGAAATGCTGTCAAGACTGGCTGAAGATTACTTATTCTGCTTCAGTTGGAATTTGTACAAGTAATGTTATCTAAAGAAGAACCATATGAGGGCAAATTGAGCAGCACAGAATGAAAACTATTAAAGTTTAACCTAGCGGCAAAGTACTTAAATAAAGAGTAGACATTCAGCAGTACATATGAATACATGCACTTCTAAGATACCTAATATGCTCGCAAAATTCCTCTAATTTCCATTTATCAAGCCATAGTTAAAGTTCATAAAATCTTAATAGAATCTTATGCAGTCACAGATTCACAAAGAATTACTTTCCTTTGAAAAAGCTGTATCTATTAACTTGTAATTCACTAAAGAGTACTGGTTCTTAAGAATGCCAGTTGATGGAAAATACATCATTTTGCATATGTAAATTGAAATATGAAAATTACTTTATTCAAATAATTTAACACTATAAAGGTCTCTTGTATTTTTTAGCACACGCAGCTTTCTGCTGATCCATACCAAAACTGCTTCTCTGAAAGCAATTTTGGTTTGAAGAAGCAAAAGCAGGTAATTTTGAAGAGGGAATCATAAAATAAATTATCTCTATCTGTAAATAGCCTTTGGTTAACATATAATGCCTGCTTTTATTGAGCTTTTATTTTCTCAATGCTGAACAGTATTGGCATTCAGCATTGGCACTGTTCACTGTACAATACGATGCGTACTCTACAAAATACAGTAAAGAAACAGTTGTAGATCTGAGCTGCCACAGCATAACACATGGCAGCAACGCGTGTAGTAAACTGAAGCAAGAGAATACCAGAAAAAGAAAGATAATATTAGTCAACACTTTCTTCAGCTAAGAAATTATTGGCCTTGTAGTTATAGCACAAATGGAGGAGACAGGAAATCTGGGATTTATTCTGGGATCTGTCACAGATTTCCTGTGTGGCTTTGAAAAAGTCCTCCGAGGTTAACTTCAGCCATCTGAGGCTTTCTTTCCCTTAAGAGCAGCTTGTACCTATATCTTGCCAATAGCTCTGTAGTGTGAGCTAATCAACACAAAAGGTAAGATGTTACCAGTGCAACTTGTGTACATTGACAACAGCAAAATCAGGCTCTAATACAGGTGAAACAATACGATCAAAAGCAGAAGGCTAGGCAATAAAAGTACAAATATTAAGGCAGACAACATACCCCTTCCCAGGACCTGAGGGGAAGGGCAACGAACTGTGCCAGTCAGTAGTTATACGGGTGCTATACAGGTTAATCAGGAAGAAGCAATTTATTTTAATTGGAACTCAACACTCCTTATTCCTGCTTCCTTTCAAGGGGAAAAACAAAGGGGAAAATATAGGACTTGCCATTTCTTAAAACACACCTCCTTTGCAGTGTTCACACACAGCACATTCTCCTTACAAAATCTAGCTTCCAGGGGTGTGAATCTGAGATACTCATTCTTCTATAAGATATCTCCCCATGCTTTACAAAATTAGCACAGTTTTTGGTTACACAAAGTAAATGTCGTAGAGTCATTTCAGCAGGCCTGTGTAGCTTAATGTCTCAGATTTGAGCAAAATGGAATAAGTACTACATGTTGCTGTCGTGAGCTCATATCCTTTGGGGTTCTTTTGGCTGCAGAAAGGGTCCCACCCATACTCTCAGGACTAGTGTAACATTAAAATGACCAAGCCACAACAAAAAACCATTCTGTGTTTTAGGTCACTTGGTTTTATCTATTATGCTCTGAGCTATTTACTTTCAATCTATGAGGGAAATACAATTTCAGCAAGATGGCTCAGTGATGTCCTCAGCTTCACTGAAACGTCCTTAACAAGGTTGTACTCAATACAATTTTCCATGTGCCAACCAATGATACTAAATGAAAGTAACTATTTTTATGTTTCAGTGATGCTAGCAGATGCTCAGATGATGAGAGCACTTAATGCATATACAACTTTTAGTTATTAATAGACAATAAACAACTAAAACAGATATCTTGGGCAACAGAAAATGCAGTCTAGAAAACATTATTTTTGATTTGATTTATGTGAAGAAGGTTTTTCCAAACTTTTCAAGAAGAGAAGAAAATGATTTATCTTAGCATGTGTTCCAAATCTTAAACTGAAGATAGACTTGCTCAAACTTTCATTTTCAGAGAAAGAGAAGACAGGAATCAGACTGTAGTGTCATAACATAATACTACGTCCCAATCTCCTAAACTATCTTAAAAAGTGAAACGCATGTGACAACATACGACTGTATCCATGTATCCCTGTATCACAACATTTGTTAACAAACTGTCTTTATAAGCCATAATTAAATTTCTAGGAGACCTGAAGCCACATTTAAGCACAGTAAGTGAAGCACGTGGTTTCTCAGAGATATTTAGCTGCTATTCTTCTCCCAGCATTGTTCCCAACTGGACCTGGTGGGCAATTTTGAGAAAACAGACACAGAATGCTAGTTCTCTTCCAGCCCATAAGCAGCAAACTCCAGGAAAAAAAGAAAAAATGAAAAAAAAAAAAAAAAAAAAAAAAGAAAGAGAAGGAAAAAAAAAAGCACCAGGAAGCAAGATAACAAAGATAACAGCTTGTGTCCTGAGCTTCAGGCTCAGGACTGAAATAAGATTTGAGTAGAGATGTAAATGCAAACCTCAAAATCAAAGCTTTAAAACATAACAGGAAGTTCAGGATACAGGGCCATACACTCCTTTTGTCCACTATAAGTCCTCTCCTTCTGATGTGGAAGCAAAACACATCCCTACAAATTCCTTCACTGCATTGCAGGGGGTGGATCTGTTGCTCACACTCATCCTGCCTTCTTCCTTAGCCACATGTGCAAACTGATCCTCCCAGAGCTCAGCCAGCCTCCAGGTGCCAGTCACCATGCAGATTCCAACACCATGCCATACCAAAGGCCCACCGACTGCTTTGGACTCAGCATTCAGCCCTCTTAACTAGCTTCTATGTATACCTACTGGGACATTTCCAGTAATGACTCAGGTCCAATTATCTATCAGATGACATTAAACATTCCACTGACCTCCAAAAGATACAGCATTATAACACAGCATAATAACTGACAATGTGTTTTTTTCTTCCTTTCTCTGGCCCAAATGACAAGTACAGGGATTGGAGAACAGGGATAACTGCTGGGCTCTCTGGTATATTGTCTCTGGACTGCGTGGTATCTACAGACTCCTTAACAGATTTCATATGGGCTCCAAGGACACACTAACAAAAATGTTCTGGACATAATTTTTCTCTTTTAATGCATAGTAACTCTAAAAAGGTCAACAGTAAACAGATTTCAGACCTGAGGCATAAAACCAACAACTTTCTGATGTTTCCAGCATAAGTTCTATTGCTGATGGACACAGCATTGATCATACAATCATAGAATCATAGAATATCCTGAGCTGGAAGGGCCCACTGGATCATGTAATAGTCTCTTCCACTAAAATGTCTGACTGCCATTTATTTTTCCAATTATTTTTTTTCCTCTGGTGCTGTATACTCATCTTTATGAATCCTCCCAGATAGTTGGTTTTTGTTTTGTTTTGTTTTGTTTTGCAGAATGTGGGATGCAAGTCAGTCAAATCTCTAAAAAAAAATCTCATAAGTAAAAGATTATGAAATATTTCTTCTGTATGTTTTGCGTTTTATGTTTTTATTTTCTGTTTTCAAGAATTCAAATCCATCTATCTTTACACAAATATTATTCACATATATTTGTGTGTTCTAGAACTAGCACTTTTACTTCTCCATTTTACTTTACTTCATTGTCTATGACACGCAATTTTATCGTACCTGTGGTTGGTCTTATTGGCCTACAATAAGTGGAATTTGTCCGGTTTTATACCTGCTGGGCTTAGGGATTCAGGTTGATGTGGTGTACCACAGCGTCTCTCCTCAAGAGAGAACATTTCCTGCCCACATTTCACTGTCTTCCAGTTTGCACATATAAAATGAGAAAGACTTTTCACATCTTCATTTAAGAGAACAACAACAACAAAAAAGTCTTTACTATAGTTTCAATAACAACACAAAAATTCTAAATCAAACATTCTTTTCAGTGCTGTCCTTTGTTAGCTTAAATCATTCTCTCTAAGGCGTCTTGGGAAGGCTTCTATACATTGTGAAAAAAAGGAACAATAGAAGAATCTGTCTTAATTATACTAGTAGTCAAATTTAGGACACATCTTTTTTGAATATATTTTTGTAAAACATACAGCACAGTGGGCCTCTAGTTCTGACACAGATTTCTGTGAATATAGCACAAAAATGAAAAAACAGAGAGGATGAAGGTGCCACTGTGGTTATGACTGGGGTATTCAAAGCACAGACACAAACCTAAACTCATTCACAAGGGATTAGAAAGCCAGATTGTTTACCATATAAGTAAAAAATGTGAGAAGTTTTTAATAAATATCTTTCCATGCTGTTAGTGGATTTTGACAACAATATCATTATGTTAAAATATCATAAGAATAGTTTATTATCTCACAACATCCCTTGAAAAGCCAAACTCTGTTGACTTCCACAGAGTTGTATCAGAAAATTGACATCAGAATATTGCTGTCCATCCTAGAAAACTGACACCTCAGAAATAAACTAAAATCAATGATCATGAATGTGAAAAAACAACAACAAAAACAACCAAACATACTATTGCTCTATGTGCAAATCTGATTCCTGGAATCCTCAGGACAACTATTTAGCAGTGCCTGTTTCTTATCTGATGTGTTCAACTCACAGTCTTTGTCTTTCATATTGATTTGGGGTGGGTATGGTTGCAGACTGACCTTAATATAAGGAAATGAGGTTTGGGTATAAGGGGGTAGATTCTGGCCAAATTCCAGTTATGGTATTTACACTTTGCCTTTTTGGATTCTCTTCTCTTAACTGCAGTTGAACATAGGATTCTCTGACAAGGTTATGTGCAAAAGAAAAAGTAATTCCTGGGAGTCTACATAATAAACAGAGGAGACTTTATATATGTTTGTAAGGCATTCTGAAATACTACTAGGCAAAATAAAATGATTACACTTACCCTAAAAGGATCAAGAGATTCTGATCATGTCAACCTCATATGTGTTAACAGTAATGCAAAATGAACGTGATAAACATGCTGATCTCATTGGTATGATTTGCTTATTGGTGCTTTATTACTCTAAGCACTAAAATGAAGCCAGACCTGAGTAGGGTAGTCAGTTTGACTTTGTTCCAATAAGAACTGACATATATTAAGCACATGCGTGGGTGGATGAACAACGCTTAAACATCTTTCCTGTATGACTTGATCTTAACAACATTTTTCTTTTCTTTAGTATTCACCTTTACCTGTTCCGAAAAACTTTATCCAGAGATGAACCATGATGAAATTCCTTACAATCAAAATTGAGTTACAGCAAAATATTGTGCACAGGGATGTGGCTGCCGATCACGTTGTCTCAGAGCCAGGTCAGTAACCAAAAGCCACACTCAACCAAAAGTGCTGACCCTAAAGGTTGCTGCTGAAGGTACTCAGTTTGAACTGTGACTACTCCATGTGAAACATGACATGGTCAGATTACCTGGAACTGTGTGAAGTATGGAATAAAAGAAATCTTTCTTCTCTTTTTTTTTTTTCTTTCAATCTCTAAATGCTTTTAAGCTTCTGTGGCAATTACTAAAAGTCCTCTTTCTTATTAGCCTTTACCTTGTATATAAAAGGTGGTATGCATTGCCCTTAACATATTGCTGTCATTTACATTTATTCACTGAGTTGCACCATTTCTCTGATGAAAAAAAAAAAAAAAAAAAAAAAGAGAGACAGAGAGCTGAGGAAAGGTACTAGAATATATCATAACAATTAGGCTAAGCACCGCTTTGATTATCTAGTGACACAAGTCCAGATGCTCAGATGTGCTGGTTGTTTCAGCAGCCCTACTTTTGCTACAAAAGCTGACAAAATGGCCCAGGAAAGCTCACTTGTCTCAGCCATGGGGCTTTCTGACCTTCTATGGCAAAGAGAAGGCACAGCAGGCAAATGATGCCTGAGCTGAAACCCAGATATAAGACACAAATAAAAACTGTTGAAAAGCTGCATTAATGAGTTGTCTTTCCCCCTTGCATTTCACAACGCATTGTTGTTGTGGGAAAAGTGGTGAGCTAAAGACAATCCAATCCAATTTATTTGACTTGATCAATATTTGGATAATATGCTTTCCCACTATTGGTGTCTAAATTGCAGTGTAGTCACTATCTTGCTTTATTAAATATGACATTTCCCAAGTATTTTAAGTAGATAAAACTTTAAAAATATTTTTACCTTTTTCTTTATATTTATTATCATGAAACAGACCTTTGGCCACATTAAATAACTGCATACCATAAACTTCAAAAGAAATTTGTCTTCTTTCACTAGCTTCTTGCACTAACTATTTTTGCTATGTAATTATGAAACTTAAAATAATAATAATCTTATCTGTTTCTTCTAGGAAGAGAGAAGGCTTAAGTATTCCTTTCTAATTATTACCTTTCGGTTTTCTCAGAATACTTATTTACTGTCAAGATTTGTTTACATTCACTAATACATTGGTTTGGTTAATTCTTCATTTATTTTAATGTTATACTCCAAGGATATTTTACTAAAAACTTACTGTAAGACCTTCAACTGTGGCCACCCACAACCTGAAATTTTCCTCCTACCTAATCCTAACTTACTCCATAACAGAGCATATAACATTGTTATTATTATTATTTAGTTTACAAAATACTTTTTTTTTTCCAGCAAAACATGCACATCCCATAGTATGTTATAAATTACTTCAAAAAGTATGCGTAGCATTTCACAGTATGAAATATAATAATATATTTCACTCAACCCCTACACATATACATAGAGCTATTGTTGAAAACTTTCATTAAAATTTTGTAAAGGAAGTCCATCTGCCACAGCTCAGGATGTCCTGTTTCTGTGAAGGGCTTTGGATATTGCTTGGCTATTTTATCATTGAAAATATAGGTAGAAGACTGGAAAGCATTTAATCTTGGTACTTATTCCAAAACAATCTGATTTGGAAAGGGTGTTTTAAAGGTTTTTTTCCCCAACATCTGAGACTTCTGAGATATGGACACCTCCTCAGACACAACACTTTTAGTTTAGGATCCTCTTTCCTGTTGCTGTCAATGAGAAACAATTAGTTCTGTAGGAAAGAATACATTATGGTCATTGGCATAATCTGAAAATACATCTGCTGTTCCCAAGCAATATCTGAGTCCCTGGTTGTCTCAGTCCAAACCCTAATCCTGCCTAGCCAGGTTCTAGGGGTTCCTGTCAGTGGCATTCCAGCAGAGTGGATGGGCTGGAGTTCTGCCCCTGGCCTAGCCAGCTGCAGAAAGCAGTGGTGCTTCTGAGTGACCTGGTTGGTCAGAGCAGGTATCAGCTTCTGACCCAGCAAGGGATATGCATGCTGCTCTCCCCTCTCAGAGAGAAGAAACAGGGGTCCATGGCTTCTAAAGTATAGAGACATCATTTGGGGTTAGCATCATCTTAAAATCTATATTTTCTTACCTTAAGAGATTGGTTGCTTTGTAAGAGGATGAAGGCAGCTCTCTGGCTCAATTGGACTTTAATTTTATTTTAAATTATTGAAAGGCAAACAATGAGTTCAAACTCTTTCATGATTGATTGGTAATATTTGCCTTAGTGCTGCTTTCCAAAATGTTCAGTTTAAATTTTACAGTTGATAAGCCTTCAAAGTGTAAAAAGTCCCATATCCCATTTCCACTGAGCAAAGGCTTTCCTTGTTTTTTGTTCCTTATTTGTAAATGAAGGATTATGGCCTCCAGAGGTAACAGTTCACACTTACACACAGTGCTTAAAAGTACTCAAAGAAATTATTCTCCATGGAGACAGGTGTTGACCCGACTGAACAAAACTAAATGCCCCAAGGGTATGCCATTCTACTAGGAAAAAAAAAAAAGGGGGGGGGGGGGGGGGCACTGGGTGGAAAAAGGGATGCCCATGAGAAATCAAAAATGTCAAAATAAAGAACCAGTGGGGAACATGGAGAAGTGAATAGTGAAAAAGAAACCGTGAGTGGAGAAGGGTCATTAATATAATTCTGAAACACCTTATTCTTCCCATGCAGAATACCTTACTCTTCCCTCCTCAGTTAGACATGTTTCCAAAACGGAAAGGCTGTTGGTGTTTGTCATAAGACAGCATGACAGCATTGGATGCTCTAGTGGGATGAAAAAGGCAATAGGCAGGAACTGGAAAAAAGAAGCCTGGTCCGTTACACCTCTTCTTTTCAGTATGGAAAGCAGCATTGCCGATAGCAAGAGAAAGAATTAGTGATGCATTCATCCGACTCTATGATCCAACAGAAGCTACAAGCCACAGACAGTTCTTCAATCAGATTCACTGAAAGAGGATATGAAACAGGCCTTAAGTTCCCCTACCCCAAGGGCCCAAGCAGATACACAAGCTTCTTGCCCTACCAAGAAAACACCAGTGGAGAGAGGGAATTGAACATTCTCTGCTGTTTTAGGCATAATTTCCACCTATAATACTACTGAAGAATCCTCACCATTAAAAATCTCCCTCTTGTCTGTAGAGCAATAATAACCTGTGAGCCAAATCATACAGAGCCACATTAAAGTTCTGTTATCATCTCATTTATCTAAAGGTTATTTCTGCCTCCATCCCTGTAAGGTGAGATAATTAATTTTACAGGTATAGGACAGAATGATGCCAGATAGAGAGGAAGCATTTTAAAAAATAGGGCTGTTTGGAGAAAATTAAAAGGGCACTGTGAGGTTAATACAAGATTTTGCTAGAAATTATAATAATGCTTTGTCAAAAGTCTGCCTAACATGGCAGCAACTCATGAAACACTTGAATAATTTTTATGTTTATGTATTTTGTTAGTCCTAACTAAAACGACAGTAAGAGTAAACATAATGCTTATTTTTTCCTATCCATCCAATCAATCTGTATTTTAAAGCAAAGGGAATTAAGAAACACAAAATGGGAAAGTGACTGATTTAGAGTCACCAAGATATCTGTGGCAGTTATTAACAGAACACAGCTCCTAGCTAGGAATTGCTTTTATCTTGTTAAGAAATGACCCGTGCAGACTGTGGAAGAGAGAGACCCAAAGCAGTGGGAGAGGTAGGATATGATACAGAAAATAACACACTACGGGCAACTTAACTACATTGCCACAACACACTCAATATTTTTTTCTTACAGACCCTAGCAGGATCAGGCTCTGAGTAATAGGTTACTTTTGTAAGATAAGCTTTTTTAAAACCATTTATTTTGGAGTAACCCCAAACCAATTTAATACTGAAAAAGTAACAACTGTTACCCTGGTTGTCTACAAGATATTTCTTCAGCTAAAAATAAGGATATAAGGTTGTTGCTGTTACCTAACACCTTCTGCTGTTATTTAATAGTAAAAAAGTGCAATCTCATCAATGCCATGAGACGAGTTAAAGGTTATTAGAGGAGATAGAGAAGGGCAGCATGCTAACTACCCTTTCTTCTTTCCTGTTCTATAGTAAGGAGCCTGATGATGATATCATGGACTGAAAATTCCTTCTTTTGATTTAAGTAATCAATTGGAGAACTTTACAGTAGATTAAAAAAATGAGCAAATGTACTCACCAATCTAACATTAAGAAATGTTCCCCATGTAATCATAGTGCAGGAAAAAGAAGGCATGCAATGGTCTCAGAGTGCAAAAATCGAGAATTTGCACTTTTTAATTGTTTTCATAATAAAAGGACAAAATATTACAAATATTTTTGAAAGATGGAGATTCTTTCATGAGAGAGACTTTTGCTACTGTCATTCCTCTGTTTGACGCAAGGCCGCACAGTGCCATCTAGTGTTCCGTGGCCACACAGGGAATAACATATTAAGGACTTCGACAGAATATTCAAAATAATAATAAATAACAATAATAAACTCTGTTTAGTTCTTATTTTAAGAAATAAGGTACTACATGATAAAACAATCACATCTAATAGTTGACAATGAAGACACTAAAGATACTAATCTTTTTATCTTTTTTTTTTTTTTTTTTTTTTTTCCTGAGTATCAGTGGGGAAATTATTAGGAGAAAGCAAAAGAATGTTTGACTATAAAGTAAGCGTCATTTTTTCTGTCATAATTGGGAGATATAATCATATTTAAAGCATGCAGCAGGTTTCACAGAACCATGCACATTGTTGTACCAGTATTCAGAAATTAGGTCATAAAAGGAGACATGAGATGAGAGGGAGAAGTGAATAATTAATTAAAAAGATGCCTTCCTCTAATGGCAAATATTCCACCCTTAGCATTAAAAAATGCAAAGTAACTGCAAAGTTAATTTTGGACAGAATTTCCAAAACTATATTATACTGATCCCATACTGCTCTGTTACTCACAGGATCAGAACTAATTTTCTGTAGCCTCAGCACTCATGTTGTCCTTTTTGGTTCTGGATCTAAACAAAACCATCCAAGCAATAGCCTGCTTGATTTGTAAGCATCGATCAAGAATTTCACTGCTTACTTACAAATGAAATGGTACTGGGTTTGGAAGTAATTCTGCAGCATTGGAACAGACAGGAAAACAAAGTGATCTCAGTGCTGCAGCATTCTGTTATAAAATATCATGTGGACTGGCTGCATCTCACTAATACCTTCTAAGGTTTAGGAAAGCTTCATACTGTTGCAGAGACGCAATTGGAACAGATTCTGGTTTGCTTTATAATGCAGCATATAAGCTACCTTTCAGAGTCGGATCCTAAGTTTGTATGAGGTCCAAACTACTGTACTTTTGTTCAAAATTCAGAAGAAAAACATCAAGTCTGGCTGTCATGAAGAATAAAATACTTCCAGCAAGCAAAACAACCCAAGTGAGGGCTTGAACAGAAGGTGTAGAATGGTCTTAGATCAGTTTTTGCCAGTTGTAAAAGTGTATCTTGAGGCTATAGTTACCTGAAACACTGTGACACAATCTGGAGGCTTGCTGCTAATGAAATGAGAAGATCCCGCTTCTATTTTCTCCTCAGAGGCTCTGGCATTCATTAGACCCCTCTGTGACTTCATTCAGCTCAATAACCTGAAAGAAAATTATTCATTGTTTCTACTTGTGTAATAAGCTAAAAGAGTTTATGAAAAAGCTATGAGTTGTGCTGGGGTGGTTGCAAAGAACAGAATCAGAATCAGGCAGCCCAGAATTGGCTAAATAGAAGGGAAGCCCAGGACATTCCCCTTTTGTTGTGCTGCTGGGGAAAAAAAGCACAAACCTAATTAGACACAAATATTTGAGCACTTTCAGCACTCTTAGTTTTTGATCTCAGTGCTTGCTTTAAGATTGTTCTTTGTCCCTTCCCCAGTGAGGAAAAAAATTCCATACTTTGTTTTGTACACTCATCCCTTTGACAAACAGAGGCGTGCTGCATACAGTGCGTGGGGCGGTTAGGTTGGTGTTTCGTATGTTTCTGCCACTAATATTTCTCCTAGCATGCTGGTTTTTATTTGTTTGTTTTTGGTTTGTTTTTGTTTTTTCCTTTTTTTTTTTTTTTTTTCTTCCTTGAAAATTTTATAACGACACTACCAGATCTGTCCAGATTATTTAGATATGTAATATGCACCTTCATGAAGATCTAAGCTATCTATTCCGCTCCAAATGTACAAACATGGACATATGTTAATGATCATATCATGTACTGTAGAACGGCATGAATAAGCATACAAGGATTATGAATACATGGGAGAAGGAGCCATGGTAACTAATCAGTAAATGAACAGATTAGCCAAAAAAGTGTACAAGTTTCTGCCCACATAAATACTTTCTGACCCCACTCCCTCCCCCCCTGAAAAAAAAAAAAAAAAAAAAAAAAAAAAGAGTAACTTATTTACCAAACAGTTTTAAAACAGTCTGTAAAGAAAAGAACATAGGTATTTTTCCCCAGATTAAGCAGCTATAGCACCCACTGAATCCTTTTTCTTGGTGCTGCTCTAGAAATCAGCTAGTGACATCTGGTACCCTACTCGGAGTGTTTGTCCAAAAATGGATATTAAGTCTTCCCTTTAATGTTAGTGGGCAACTTAATAAATGTCAAGAGGTTCACTTGGAAATAAATGGTGAAAACAGTCCAATGACTATTGGACTGTAATAATATTATGCCTATTTTTATTTTTTAGGAGTTTATTTATTTGCTTGGTTAGAAAGAAAGGATCAATAATAAACACAACTGGAAACTGGTCTTGTGAGATATATTCTTCACTAAGCAGCTAAATAACCATTTAATCCCGTGCCTAAAGACAACCTTCATATCAAACAGGTGGATGGAGTTGTTTGGCTGCCAAGTCGAAATACTTTTGCTTAAAAAAATGAGAAAATGATAGATTTTATCTGGCTAATGGAGAAATAGCTGAGATTTAAACTGATGCTAGGTTCTTTTAGATTTGCTGAAGATTTATTTTTTTTATTTTTTTATTCTGAGATAAAAATATCATTTACTTTCTGAGCCTTTTCTTTCATTTATTTGATCATGAAGAGAAGATACTGTAGATTTATGTGTTGTTTGTACTGGAGAGCACAGCTGTTTTAGCTTTTCTGTCAGACCCTCAGGATCCTGTCTCTGTAATGACTTTCTTAACTGCACAGACTGCACGGTGGTTTTGCCTAAGCAAAGTTAATTTGTATTAAATTCTGAATCCAAAGGAAAGGAGGAAAAGAAACAAACAAACAAAGAAAGAAAGAAAAACAAACAAACAAACAAACAAACAAAAACAGCAAAAGAACTCTCCAGCAACACCTTTAGAAGACAGGGTGTTTTATGTTAAATAGTGTAATAGCCCGTTAATCTGCTGTGGTTAAAAGAAGCTGCTCCCATCACGGAGTCTATTTAAACATATAATAGTGAACCAAAGGCATATTTTGCTCCTGGAAACAACAAGAAGAAAATAAATTGAAAGTTGAATATTAATAAATAGCACAGTACCAATGCTCATTTCCATGAACGATTAATTTTGGGAAATAGGAAGGAGAAAACAAGGTGACAAAACAAATCCTAAAAAATCCAGATGAACTCAAAGCAATATAAGATGAAAACAGGAAGATTTACAGCCAATATGAAGACCAATGAAGAGATTTAAAGAACAATAATTGCATACACCAGAAGAAGGCAACTTGTGAAAGAACTCCAGAGACAGATGGAGTGTCAGAGGTAAAAAGAACACAAAAAGGGAATGGCATGGAGTCAAGAGTATTTTTTTGGCATCAATAAGCAGTAAGAAGGCCTGTTTTGAGAAAGCTGTTCTTTTAACTGGATTAAAATAAAAAAAGAGAACAAATCAGTCTTGGGAAAAATCAATCTATTTAACAGTAACATCATCGGCAGAAAAAGGTATTTACCTACTTCTGAAAGAATTGAAGAATGAAGTGGTTGTGTCTGCTAATAAACTTTGCTGTTACTAGGAATGGATGGAAGAAAAAAACACATTGCAGTTATGGTTGAAGAGGTACTAGAACAGCTTATAACCAGGAGAATACATAACAATTTGCGCTGGACACCAGCTTTAGTTCATGATGCCCTGCTTGGATTCAAATGAACAGAACTTTAAATAGAAATGGAATGAGAAAGAGGTTAAATATTGATTAAGAAGGTAGATATCAACAATTACTCAAATTCTTACTTTGAATAGTACTGAATATTTACTATTTCCCCCTCCGCCTGACAATATTTATTTTTAAAGATAAGCATTACAAGAGCAAAAAGAAAGAATAAGATTTATTGAAAAATATGGACTTAATTCTGAGCTCACTGAAGTCAGGGAAGGACTTCCAATGGTTTTAATGGGCTTTGGCTCAAGCCCTTATAGTGTAGCAAAGAAAACAATATAAACTGAAGTGGGATTTATATCCCTACTATAAATAATGTATGTAATCTCAATTACTGGAGGCAGTATTTGTATATATCTAATTTATCATTATTAAAGTGAGATTATGGCAGCTTTATGTGAGACAGGCAAATCTGGGTCATTACTGAAAACAGTTCGTTTACATTATCCACTATAATTACTCGGGCACTGTCATTTTTGATGTTTAAAAACTCAATCTCGCCCCCTTGTGGCCCAGAAAAATATAGTGCATAAGAAGTAGTATAAATTTGCCTGAAACTAAACGAAATTAAAAATAAAGAGGATGTATAATCAAAACTACTTTTTAGTTTTGTATTTTTTCCTTCAAATTTAAAATAGCAAATAAAGCACGGGATACTTGCTTTTCCACATATATACACTATCATAATTTTTTAAATTAACAGTACCGAAGAAAAAATCTTGGTAGACTTTTGCAGTCATAAAGTTTCCCCCACTGCCTCTCACTAAGAAGCCAGAAGTCAGCTGTTCATGTAGGGTGATAATGGCTTCAGGTGAGCTCAACTTCTGCGGGCATCTCAGTTGTTCCTTGTAAAGCTGTGCTCTGCCCAGCAGAACTACCACAGCCCTGCCCTTGGAGGTAGATTTGGCCCTGTGGCCCAGGACTGAGTTCTACAGCTGCCATCTTCTGTCCCTGCTGCCAAGTATCAAAATGAAATTTGAAAATAAAACAGCTTCACATATCTGTATGATATCTGTATGGTCTTTAAGATGAAAAATGACCACTTTGATGTATTAGCAAAGGCTCGTGCATCATCACCTTCATTGTCACCACCAAAATAATAGCATTGGATTCGGGTGGAAGTTGCAGGGGCAGCTACCAAGGGCTCTGGATGGCAACGCAAATCCATGGCTACAGAGCTTGAAAGACAATTCCAGAGAAAATAATACTCGGTACCTTAAAGAAAAGACACTGGCAAATAAGATGCTTACAGGTAGTATGCCTGAAAATAGACAACTGCAAACAACATTTTGAAATATTACACACAACAACCCCAATACTTATAGGGGAAAAAAAAAGAAAAAAAAAAAAAAAAAGCCACTCCATCTAGGGATAGAGAACCAAAACCAACCATGTGTAATGTTATTCCTTTAATGATTTACCTAACAGTATAATAAGGTTTGTGTCATTTCTCTTGCTTCAGCACCCCCTGCTTTCTCTATTAAAAAATTATTTTCTCTTTAGTTTAATCCACGCAGATTTAGTGAAACCAGCTTCCAGTCCTGTCCATTGTGTCACTCAGAAAAATGTTCCACAGGATTGCCAGATTCTTTCTTATTAGGAAGAAGAGAGCCAACCATTAATTTTAAAAAGGTCATGTCATCAACTGTGGACATGCAGACAGGCTGACTGGGCTCAGGCTGTCTCTTCTTACTGCAGCTGGGTGCACAGTTACCAAACCTTGCATTTTGTATTTTTTGTTGTATTTTTTTCCAAGAAAATTCTTTCTTCCTATCAATGTCCTACCACAATTTTGCCATATTTACTATTCAGAAAAGCTAGAAAACAGTCCCTTATTTTATTTATTAAATAGGCAAAGCAACGATGCAAGCTCCTAGGCTCCCCATTGCCTTCTTTTTCCCTGAGATCTTAACCAAACTGGTTCGCTCTCATTTGCCATCTGATCCTTTTGCTCTCCTGAAACTACCAACAAAAAGGAAATTAATGCCAACTGTGGAGGTGATTTTGTATTGACACTTTTCCAATAGAATCCAGACTCAGACCACCAATGTGTTTCACAGGGGACATCCACCCGTCATCAGATGGTTGTAATTTTCCGACAGCAACTGTCCTGGGATGTATTCGAAATAGTAACTAAAGCTAAGAGATATCATTGTATCTTTATATCATTATACATTTTTACAACACTTATTCTTCAATCTGGTGTTGTATTTTTAAGTATACCAATATAAAAATATTAAAGTTGTTACTTCAGTAAAGCAATAAACTATAAATAAAATATAACCAGTCTATCTAACATAAATTTATATTATTTGTGAAATTATGTAAACCTGCTATACTTCTATCTACAGTACAGTTAGTTAATATTTCCTTTCATCCCAGCAGCCAAAAGGCTAATCCTCACAGCAGCTGTTACTACTCCAGTACAGAATGAATGTGAATTTAACCTCTCTTGGATATAGCCTAATAAATTCTCTTGTTTTTCTAAGCACTTCTGTGAATTAAAATGGACGTTGGCTTGCCATCCAAATTCATGAACAGGTCTGAAGTGGCTTTTAGGCAAGTCGCCAAATAACTTCCCAATTCCCTTATAGGGTATAGCTCTCACTCCAGAGATCTTCCAAGCAAGAACTGAAAAACAACATCTTCTCCATTACCTCAAAATTATTTTTAATTTTCTTGGCATTATTTAAATAAATTAAGCACAAAATTACATTAAAATAATGTTAGGGGTTCGTTTGCACTCTCAATGATTTCAACGTAATTATACCAATACAAATATGAGAAGAATATGCCCTCCTGCAGCCTTTCTGACAATGCAAAGGCCAGGATATTGAAAGATAAAACTTGAGTACAAAATTCAACTCAGCACATGTGTTTGTGTATTGAATAAGGCTAAGTAAAATAAGAATACTTCCCAATACAATGAAGATCTATTATTATAAACAAATAAATATTTCAGCTGACATTTAACCTCATTCTGACTAAAATCAACATATGCTATAAAGTCTGCTTTTTCCCCAAAGACTTCAGTCTCCAGGATTTCAATTTCCATTTTCAAATGAAATTATTTAGAATTTAGATGTTGATTTGACACAGCAATGGGCAACCTACTAAACTTTAAAACAATTGTAAATCTCCAGAATTTAAGCATATTACTCGTGTTTCCATATCTTCCCTCCTGGAGGTGAAATACTTCCTATTTTGACAGGGAGTCACCAGACACTTGGCATCAATGTGTGGCTTTGAAAATTTTAAAATCTGAAGCATTCAGGGCTTCTCAAGAGACACTTGCCTTCTAGTGATAGGTTTTCTTTCTGTTTCACACGCCCATAACTGCTGTCCATAAGACTGAAATACACAACAAAAGATAGAGATCAGCCAGCAAAAATAAACTCCAAGTAACACCTATTGCAACATGCTCCGTTACAGCATGTCAGCCTTGTGTTAATGAAATAATATGCTGGTTTCAATCGTGTCGCCCCTTCTTCACAGCCATTAGATCTTATCTGCTGTATCTACTGGATACAAAGCGTTATTTTGGTCTGATGCTTGAATATGGTTATTTATTTTCCCTTCTTTACCAGAACGGCAAAGCAAAGCCCGGACAGCGCCACCTCAGCGAGTGCTAGCGGACAGTAATGGGTTGCCCGCGGCGTCCCCTGGGCTACGGGTCTGAGGGAAAATCTGCCACCACCTGTCCTTCCCGGCACCCCAAAAGTGCCAAATCCGCAGAGAGAGCCTCGGGGGCGGTTATTTTGTGTAAGCCACCAGCAGGCCGCTGTGGCGCTGAGGCGGGTCGGGGCAGACCGCTGCTGACGGGACAGGAGCGCAGCCTCCTGCCAGGAGCGGGCTCCCGCCTCCGCCTCAGCGCCGTGCTCACGACATGAGCGTACCGGGAGCGCCTTTTGCTTTCTCCCCGGGCGGCTGGGCCGAGTGGGGACCGCACCTTTTTGTCACTGAGGCGGTAAATGGGGAGGTTGGAGGTGGGGACAGTGCCTTTTTGTCACTCGGGCACAGCGGGCGGACTCCATTTCCCGGCGTGCCCCGGCAGCGACGCGGAGCTGCGGGGCGAGGGGCGGGCACAAGATGGCGGCGCTGAGCGCGTGGGGCCGGGCGGCGCGGCGCGGGCGGCTCTGGGGCGCGGCGCGGCCGCTGTGGGGCTGGCGGCGGCCGCAGCCTCAGCGGGCGCTCGGCCAGGACGCGGGGACCGCGGGCGGTACGTGAGGGGAGCCCTGCTCCGCCTCCGGGGGCTGCCTGCTGCCCCCGGGGCGGCCGAGGAGGAGGGAACGGGGCTGTGGGAGGCGGCGCGGAGGGTCCCTTCGCCACCCCCCCCCCCCCCCTTGTCCCCGCGGCGCTGCCCCCTGCACCCGGCTAATGGCGTGTGTACAATCCTCCGGCAGAGAAAAAGGACGGCAAGCCTTCCTTCACGGACGAGGCGGTGCAGGACTTGCTCTACAGAATGACGGGGCTGGACTTGCAGAAGGTGTTCAGGCCGGCGAAGCAGGAGTTGAAGCCGCCCAAGTACAAGCTGCTGACGGAAAAGCAGCTGCAGGAGGTGGGGAAGGTGCCATTGGCCCTGTTTTCCTTGGGCGATGGCAGCAGATATATACAAATATATATACATGTATTTGAGTGACAGCATCTCGTTATCATCACTTCTCCCTACATCACCTGTGTGCATTTATGTGAGGTTTAAATTGCAGTCCTGGGAACACCCGGCTGCCCTTTGCTCCTGGGGCCTCACTCAAGTTAGGTTTTCAGTAACCACAGCTACTGTATAAACACTTCACTGTTGTTTATACTTTGGTGGAAATTTACCGTGGAAAATACCTGAAATGTGACTTGAAAAAATGACTTGGTGTTTGCAGTGGTATACATGCATTTGAATTTTAGAACTTCTTCCAGCAGCGTGCCTAAGTGATGGTAATGGCACATCGGTTTGATGTGATCCCTCTGCACAGGGATGGAATCCGTATCTTGCTTTTTCTATAACTGCAGGGAAAAAAAAATCCAAAAAACAAAAAACAAAACACCTTTAAATTTCTCTCTGAATGAAAACATTTGACCCAAAATTGTGTGTTACCTTTCCAATATGGTGATTCTCTTTTTTAAACTGTAAAATCAGTTAAACTAATTTTTTGTTTTAAAGGCCACAAAAAAAGCTATCAAGGAAGCTAAAGAAAAGCTGACAATGCCCCCTGTTTTGGATGAACGGGAGCCAATTGATGATGTGTTAGCAGAAGACAAAATCCTCGAAGGAGTTGAAACTACGAAATATATATTTACAGATTTAACTTACTCGATTCCACATCGTGTAAGTAAAAATCCATTAACTTACTTTAAGAGCTTTTCGTTCTTAATTTCAGAATTAACTTTAGGTTAAGGTTTGCATCTATAATGGTCTGCAAAAAGGACAAGGAGTTGTAAACTTGCTCTTTCGTACAATGCAATACAAAGACACATATTCCAAAATCTTTACTTCTAACTGATGACAAATTACATTCCAGAACTCATAAACAGGTGTTCTGTTTGTTTGATTGTTTTTGGAGGAGGGTGAAAAGCAGGTACTTATAATTTGCTGGGAGTGCTGAGTGTATCCAAACTTCCTAGAATATTTACTGTGGGCTTGAATTACTTAAGGTATAAGCACATAGACCAAAAGACAGGGCTACTTCCAGATTGACAGGATCTGGTGGAAAACAAGAGAATAGATAAATGAATTCATGTGAAAGCTGTGAGGAAACAGTTGTAAAGTAGAACTGTGGAGTACGGCGATAAAGACAACTAGATTTCCTTTCATTTGTTTTGTATAATGAAACACCTACCTTGTCATAAATACGAAGTCTGGATAGGTACTCAACAAATAGTTATGATTCTAGGAAGTCAGCCTGGTTCGATCATGTATGATTTTTGGAAATGAATTGCCAAGTCTCCTATCTATTACTCCATCTGAGAGCTCTCAAGAAACCTGCTATTAATTCCTCTGCCTTAATGTATTGAAAACTTCATCCCAACGGATTCTTACTTGTTTGCAGTCCTAAATCAAATATAGTTGTGGATGGATCTGAGTATACTGTTTTATTTGGTGCATTATTTTTGTTTTGAAGTTGCCCTTACGTGATTCTGGCCTCTATTTCTGAAATGAAGTTGAAAAAGTACAAAAGCACTTGCATTGTCAATTTAGTACACGTTATTAAATATGTAAAATCAGGCCAGAAACAAAATTAACTCCTTTTTCTGAGTATTAGTTATGTTGTCTGTTAAACTTTGCAGAGCTGTAGCTTTTAGTGTATATGCATAGGTAATTGCTGTCATACAGTAAAGGTGTAGATGTATAAGGTACAGAGGGGAAAAATGATAAATTTAACACATGCTAACAATCAAAAAGATGCTGTTATTACTGGTGTCATCTTGGTATTAAAGCACTTTGTCCAACAAGAATCTTACTTAAAATGGTTCTGATTATGCTGAGGACACTTTGGGAGAAATAATGTTCCTTTTTATCTTTTTTCAAGGAACGTTTCATTGTAGTTAGAGAACCAAATGGTGTATTACGCAAAGCAACCTGGGAAGAAAGAGACCGAATGATACAGATATTCTTCCCAAAAGAAGGGCGCAGAGTTATTCCCCCAGCAGTATTCAAGGATGAACACCTTGTGGTAAGGTCATCCTGGTTTTGAAAACTGATCACTTATGTATTTGATTGTGCTGTGATAGTGATGCTGTGCTGTTTGAACAGAGTAGTAGCTCTGAATAAGCCAGTTGGTTTGTATGTTTCAAGGTGCTTGAAGTATTGATGTTTGAACTAATCAGTATAACTTGCTTAAAATACTTAAAATAAAATTCCAGGTCGCAACAAGATACATCAAGGGTAGTTGTAAATATTGTCATACTGGAAATCCACATTGTTATGCAACGATGGAACTTAAATATGAAAATGTGAACTGGTGTTCCACAAAAAAAAAAAAATTAAGGAAAAATTTTATTCATATTATCAAGGCAGTTACTGCACTTTCTGCTATTTTGTCATGTGACTAAGGGGATGCTTGCTGTGTTGTCTGGAAATATTTTTTTTTGCCAATTTTAGATGGAATGGTGTGATACAGAATCTATTCTGAACTTGAACTGTTGTTTTAGACTGTGTTTCAGCAGGACCGTCACGAGGATATCCTTAACATGTGCATTGCTCAGTTTGAGCCAGATTCAGCTGACTATATTAGAGTAAGTTCATATTTCATTTTTCTAATAAAATAACATTAGTGAAGAACTTAGGTTGATTTTGTAAGCGTAAGTGTTATCTAGGGATCAAAGTTGTTAAGGTGTGTGCTTTTTTTTTCCTCATAGGGATTACCCATTATCTTTGCGATGAGCTGTTCTTAACTCTACCAGAATAGGGACCTGCTTAAATCATAATTAGAAGACCACCGTCTTTTTCCCTAAAGAATGGATTATAACTTGAGGGCAGTTGAATGAAGGTTCAGAGGTTATGTTCCTCCTTCTCTCCCCAGATTGCCAGTACATAGCTAATACTTAGCTTCCTGTCAACAAGTATCTATACAGGAGTACTAAGAACTAGGTTATCCTAGTGTTACTCCAAATTATTACATGCATAAAGCTTTAAAGTAATGTGGTTGAGCCTGTGGCTTACTGCCACAGTTTAGAGAGGCCTGAAGATGAATTAAAAAGAAATACTCCTAAGAGGTGTAAGGGAGAAACTGTCATTAAGCTCTCTATATGGTATTGACACTGGAACCTTTTCTGTATGTAGGTTCATCATCGGACATATGATGACATTGAGAAACATGCCAAATATGATCTGCTCCGTTCAACAAGGCACTTTGGAGGCATGGTTTGGTACCTAGTCAACAGAAAGAGAACAGATGGCTTACTAATAGATATGATCCACAGAGACTTGTAAGTGGTGTTTGTTAGTTATTAATTCTGCTTATCTAAACAAATGGAAAACACTAAGGTCCAGTGTTTGAAAAGAAAAACAGTATTTCTTCAAGATGTATAAAAGTTCTATTTGCATGAAGTTCTAGGCTAGCTGTGATTTTATCTATATAGATTCTGAAACACCAACTACAGTATAAGCAAAGCTGTCAGTTTCTGCAGAAATAAGCCTTTTACAGTTGCTGTTTTTTTTCTTTTATTTCTGCTGTACACTTCCACTTCTGGCACTACCGATCTTAAAATCTTATAACCACGTGCTACTGCTATCACTTTTGGCTTTTAAGACTGACATAATCTGGATTTTGGAGCAATTTCTAAGTAGCTTTTCTTCTTGACTGCAACTGCTGGGTGAGACAAGAGTAGCTGATAAACACACATTCATTTTAAATGGATGGTTTTCCGTAACAGCTGATAAGCTTAGTAAAATAAGTTTTATTTAGCAGTTCAAAAGGGCTCTAGGGCCAGGAGAAACTTCTAAAAGTAGAACTCGAATGCTATGATCTTTCTCAATTTTATTTCCTACTGTTGAAGTTAAAAACTTCTAATGGTCAGATATTACTTTAAAACCTCAGGATATGAAGAAATAGAGGGAAGTTTCTGTTGAAGTTGTAAAGAGAAAATTAAAATATCTGGACTTAAGCTACCAAACCTTGGAGCATCTTTATCTGCCATAATCTTTATATAAGCCATAACTGTTTAGGTTTATGCAAGTAAATCCCCTTTTCCAGTTTTAAATTAATCACAGGCTAGGTGTGACAAGATTTCTAATACTGCAGTAATGCCAGTTACTGCACTGCTAAAAGACTTCTCCTTGGCAGAGTTGTTCTGCTAAACAGGTGATACAAGTTTGTTCTGTTTTACATAAACAGCTTTCAGCTTTATTACTACTGAACAGTGCATCAGGATGAATTAGTTATGTACCTTACCTAGCACAGGTTAGTGTTCATGTGCTTCAGGTCTCCTCACAAACAGGTTGCTGTTACATTAAGTTATGGGGTACCTATATTCTAATGACTGTATACTAGGTGAGTGTATGAACGCCTGTGGGTGTGCAAACAAACTGAAAGTATTTAAATGAAGTAATTGCTACAAACAAGCCTTTATTTGTTTTAGGCTAGATGATGCTACAAGTTTAATCACGCTGTATCATATGCTTCATCCGGAATGTCAGTCAGCAAAAGAAGCTGAAGAAAGGAAGCTTCAAGGAGTTGATCTGATCAAGGTATGCTTTTCTACTTCAAACCTATTTAAGTACAGAAAAGGCTTTTAAGCACCAGCAGCTTTGTAAGGTTATTTTTTCCCCCTTATTTAACTAGAACTATCCTGCATTTAAAAAAAGTGCACCATGATTTCAGTTAGAGCTGGTGGATGGAGTATGGGAATGATGAAGTCTGTGTGCAGCTATGCTCTTAACTGTACCTTAATCTGTTCCGTCCTGTTTCTAGGTCTTTGCGAAAACTGAATCACAAAAAGAAGGCTATATACAGTTGGCCCTCCAGGCTTACGAGGAAGCAATGGCTACTTCTACAGCTTCATGAAATAAACCGTAGTTCATCACTTTAAACTGTTTACAAACCTCTGTACAGGACTCCACAATAAATACCTTAGAAAACTGTGTTTCAGAGAACTCTGTAACAAAATATAATGGGAATCATTACACAAGCTTGCTAGTTTCAAACATACAGTAAGTGAACTCACAACAGTCATTCTCTCAAACTTGGAATTCAACTGCGTTGGATTCCTTTAGTGATGTATCTTGAGGATAAAACATTGGCCGTAATTCATTTTACTTTTCGAAATACTGGAAAGTGGGAATAGAGTATTTAAAAGGGTTTATTGAATTGGTTTGTAAATGAAAACATTTTCAATATGCACTAGAACAGGCCTACATCTTGAATTTCACCACCCTGAAAACTGATTTTTTGTACAGTTGCTAGGTCTTCCCCTCTCACTACATGGTCCATCTTGTGTATAAAAATCAAGTTAACATGGAGGATGCAGTCCATAGAACTTCATTCCTTTATCTGGAGTAAAAGTAGTTGATTTGGTCATTTAAGAAGTGTATTCACTCATCTAAGATCTCTTCATCCAAATTGATATCTGTGGTATCAATATCCTCCAGGTCCAAGTTATCCAGGTCATCTTCCAAGTCCAGAAGTGTCTAGGAAGAAAGTCCAGGTTACAGGGATACTGACATGGTTGGGGGTTAGGCAGCTAATAGCAGGAGCTGCATTCTCTATGTTTCTATATGAGGTATTAGAACATTCTGCAAAACACTAAGCTTGAGGGCAATGCAGCTGATGCATAAATACTAAAATAACCTGTAGAAAAAAGCTGCCTTCTTTGGTAAGAAAGCAGCTTTCAGTGCTGCTACTTGTTACCGTGCTCTAACCAACTGTGTTTTGCATCCACTTTGTTTGCTTGTAAGCCCACAAAGCTGTAGGGATGGGTCTACAGTGCTGTGTAGTTTCTGCACACAACAGGAAAGGATCCACATCCTCTACTAGACCTCAGGAGTCTGCTTCATATCAAACTAGAAAGTGACATTATTACTCTTCAGGCCACAACATTCCTTCCCTTACTAAAACATAATGCAGTACCTTTTGATCTTTTGTTGGAAGTAGATCGGAATTCTGCAGTACTGTATTCATCACTTCTGGTTTAGGAGATGGAACTGGTTCTTCAGCCTTTTTCTAATGAAAATGAGATCTTTTAAGTTCTTCTGAATTTAAATTCTTTTGACAAAAGCAGGTAAATAAATAACAGCAGACCCATAAGCACGCATATGCACCTCCTCTAAGCCTTAGGTATCTTCTAAAGTTTCCCTTCGTAATCCTGGACTCGCATCTTGAGGCTACCAAGTGCTCTAGTCTTCACTTTGCTGGAACCTATGACTTTTTTTTGCCTCTATTACTTCAAAGCAGTTGATGATAGAACTGATATAATGAAAACAGCCTCCAGTAAGTGTCAGTTAATTTCAAGAACTGAAGCACAACTGAAGAACACTGGTGGCTGTGGGTTCAGCTTCTAATACAAAATGATTTTAACTTAACATGTTACAAATTACATTCAGAAATAACAGTGCAAGTTATCACAAAGTTCTAACAGAAGATAAACCAAGGTAAGCATACACGCAGAATTCATTCTGTAACTACTGATGGCTGTTCTTAATCTACTTTTGTAGTCAAGTCTAAGAGAAAAGAACATGGAACTGGGCTGCAGTGCTTGTAGTCCAGTTAGCAAGAGCAATAGCTTGCCCGTTGTGGTGAAATACTCTCCAAGGTAGATATTACTGTACAACAGAGTTGCCTCTTAGATTTCATCAGTTAATAGTAACACTGACCTGAGATGCCATTATTCCAGAAGGCTCAAAACCTTTTGCTTCTTCAAGTAAGTTTCTTTCTTCATTGGGCTAAAAGAAAGAAGCAAAAAAAAACCACCAAAAAAACTAATGATGCATTCATGAAATTTAAGTGGTTTAACTGATTTGATTAAAGTTGAATTTATTCGAGATCAAGTATTTATTTCTTGAGAAGAACTCCCACTTCTTACTTACAGTGACAAGGGGGTATTCTGTGGCCGGCCGCAGGTCAGCAAGACTTTGTTTAACATACTCTTCAGCAACAAAAGCTTCTTTTAATCCAGGGAAAAGATTTTCATATTCTGTAGGATCAGCAAGGGACTCAGCAGCTTTTTGGTTAACTTTAGAGAGATTCTCCCGCCACAACTTAACGACCCTGGAAATGCAAGTCATATTTTTTTGTACATGGCTAGTTTTGACAATACTATTCATACTATGCACATGATTTCATGTTACCTTGAAACCTGGCTTGGCAAATATGTCCGTGCAAGAAATGCAGCTTCTGGGAGACGCCCAGTTTTAATCAGGAGTTCCAAACATGAGTCAAGCCTGTAAGAGTTTAAAATGTGATTTTAATCAGTAAGCTTAGAAGACTGCCTTCTGCATTACGTTAGATTTATTACTGTCATGGAATAAAACAGCTAATGTGCTTTCATTTCAGATTTTAAAAGAAGTAGGCATCATAAAATAGAATCAGCCCTTATCAAAAGGTATGTGCCACTATCTTTGCACGTATAGTGAGTCGGCTGTAGTGAGGCATTTGGATAAAGCCCAATGAGAACTCTCGCTTGCTACTTACTTTCCCTGGAGGAAGTAGCTCATAAACGCAACATTATTCTTGCCATCTTTTTCTGCTCCTTCAGCCAGCTTATTCACCATGTTAGCGTTTCCTGAAGCTGTGGCCAGGAGCAGTAGTCCTCCGTAGTCTTGTGCATGGTGGAGACATTCCTGGGCTAGGCCAAACTGGCATTTACTAATGGCAAGTTCAGCAAGTTGCTTCCATTTCTGTTCTGACTAATGGCAGAAAGGAGGGAGGGAGGGAAGTAAAGAAAAATAAAAGCTCACATTTTTGAACAGCATTTAAAGATTAAAGCAATCAAATTTACCTGTTAAGGTACCATACTCTATCATTACACTTGTCTTCCCTTTAAGATACAATGAATACTGCACCTTCACAGTATGACACTGTTACATGCAGATCATTACACAACCCTAACTTCCTTCCTTCTCCCTCCATGTTTGATGACAAACATTAAATGTAGAGATTAGTCTGGAAAATTAGACAGTAATATTCCCTTAATGAAAGTTCCCAAATTAACAATCAATATGTATGAAAGGCATTGCGTCTGTAACTAATTCTTTATCATTTACTCCATTATTTTGCAAAAGGAACATTGAGATCATTTATCTTAATAATAGCTATTATAGGACAAATCACTGCCTTCAGCCTTCCTAGTACATCAGAAATTATCCAAGTTTGCTAAGGCTGGAACGAAGGCCCAGAGGCTTCAGTCCTGCCATTCCTCTTCTCTCTGTTCAACAGTAAAGATTAAGGCTTTGTTCTTCTTGGGCAAGCATCTAAAGGCTCCAGGAGGAGTTTCTGTATCTCTCTGAGCAAACAACATTCTTCAACATCCCACAGCTCAGATGCCTTTGAATTACAGGCAGAACTCCAGGGAGAAAGTTGGGGACATATATACATGTACACTGTTCAGAGAGCTGTACTGTGTCCTCACATTGCTTTTTCTTACAGGGCCTCTTTGATTCACTCATATTCAGAATTAGTATGAACCACAAAAAATTGTATGCTTACCTCTGCTTCTACAGCAAGCTGATAAGCAATTTTTAATTCTCCAAGCTGAAGAGCAAGTTCAAAGCGGTGCTCTGGATCCATAGATACGGCAAGGGCTTGTTGTTTGAAGCCCTAAAATAAAAGTCCACACGTAAAACCATGACCTGTCTGGTCAAACAACATCGTAAATGTTTTAACAAAAGCCCTCTGAATCAAAAATTAATAACAGTGTTATCAAATAAATATGGATGATTAACAAGAGTTTACAGAAAAAAATGCATTTGTTTTTGATTAAGAAATTCAAATAGAAATGTGAATAAGCTGATTACATTTTTGATGACAAAAAAAATATAGTTCTCTTGCCTGTTTTTCAAGAAAATGTGCAACTCTGGTTCTCTGTTCTTTTGGAATTGTGGGAAGAACTTTGTCAGCCATACCAAAATCTCTTCTCATCACAGCAGTTTGATATTCAAGCACTGAGACCAGCAAAGAGTAGCTAACAATGTTCAGCTCTTTATCACCCAAATAAAGTCGGTTGTCCTTAGGTATATACCCCAAAAGATACATCGTCCTGAAACAAAACAAAAAATATTCATCTTGGATAAGTCTACTACCAAGTACAACACAAAAAAAAAACAATAGGTCTTAGAGTAACAAGAATATGAACATGAAAAATTTAACTTTTACTGTATTTCCACACTTTCACATAATACTGTTTATTCTCTGCCTTAGAACATACATTATTAGCATGATGTGTAATAAAAAGTAACACTTCAGGTCAAGTGGGAGATAAGGTTCACCTTGACCTACTTCTTCTGGAAAAAAAAAAGATGTAAAGCTTGCTTACAACCTAATGCAGTAACTTACCTGTCTAAATGGGCAATAGTGACAATTTCTCCTCCAACGTAGTAGTTGAGTCTGTTCACAGAACTGGTGTAAATAAAGCAGTCGCCTACCCACAAGCCTGTTTTCACTATCTCCTGAATCTCACCAAGAACCTGCAAAGTAAAATTGATTTAATTAGATATATAAAAAACTGCTTTTACATAAGTGAAACCATTGTGTTTTCAAATTAAAGGTAATATGCTATGGTTCAACAAATAGTTGGGCAAATTGCAAAGAACTCTGGCTACAGATTAGAATAATTGTAGTAATAGATCTAGTTTTCTAAAAAATGTTGTGAGATAAGAAATCTCTACCTCAATACTTAACTAAAACACAAATCCAGGAAAGAAGTACCAAACAAAGTGTTAAGCAAGATACTCCAAGTCAATTTTCCTCATGAAATTTGTTTCTGACACTTCACAGATAGTGGTGGTTGTGTTTTGTGTTTCTTTTTTTTGAACTTAATCTTCAATCACATTTCAAAACATGAAAATTGCAGAAAGAGTTTGAACTACATGAACATAATACCCAAGTGCGTGTTTTAAAAATAACCTCTATCATTATGCAAGTAGCTAACAAATGACTGAAGATAAATCTAGGCATGTGTCAACACTGCATTTAAGACAGTTACTTTCCCCAGGGATAACCCAAAGCATCCCAAATAAAATGATTTAACAGTGATCTTCAGGGAAGAGTTGCCTCAGCAGTCTCTAATCTCAGTCACATTAAGCTTTTAAACGGAGGTACCTCAAAAGCATCTTCAATTCCATCTTCAGTGACTCCTTCATGTGTTTCTTGGGCTGCTGCAACTTTTTCTGATAGATATTTCAGGATGAAGAATGACTCTTCCGTAGCAATGCAGACAAGTTCACCCGAGTCAGACCAGAAAATCTGTATTCAAATCAGAAATCAGAATCAATAATGGCACTATTTGAGAAACCCCCAAGTTAAGAAGGGAAGAAGTACAAACTGTAATTTCTACAAACCCTCATAGCAGCTTTAGAAACTGATAAGCCAACGCATATATAGGATTTTTTTTCCCCCCTTTAGATACAAGACAGAGATAAATTTAAGAATTTATGATTGACAGCTTAGCTTCATTAAAGAAAATCAGCAGTCCAGTCAAAACTCAGTAAACACGGACATGGAAATATCTTCAGTTCCCTCTCATAACTTACGTGTTTGGGCTGAATTTCAATTCTGCGAACCAATTCTGTGTTCTCCCAGTCATAGAATGCCAAACCATTAACAGATCTGACCCCCAACAGGAATCCGCCATAGATACCTGCAAGAAAACAAAGGTGGAACAAATTTGCATTGTGGAAAAAAAAAAAAAAGCATTAACACATGTATTCTGAAAGTAAATACTCACCTTCTGCTCCAAAATCAGGTTTGAATGATTTCTTCTCTTTGAAATTCTTAAATATCTTTACAACACTGTTGCTCTCTCTGATTGCGTATCTAAACAGAGATTGCATTGCAAAAAAAAGTAATTATTCTCCTGTCAAAGAAGCAAACTACTAAAATATGCTGCTACAAAAAAAGTACCTTGCATTTTATTTTCAAAAGTTAGTGGAGTATGATGAACAGAAAAACTTTAAGTATTACAGGTACAAAGAGTTCATTAATCAAACTGATTTTTGGTCTCCAGCTTGACTTACTGTTTGCACTGATTGAAACCTAGCAGCAAGAAATTTAAATTAATACAAAGGAAAAATTTCAAACACTTACTCTGAAGAATCGTGTGCCCATACAAACTCCTGGGCAGAACCAAAACTCTTGTTTCTCAAAGCCATCGCTGTGTAAATGATGTATTCACCATCACCACACACTACTACAAACCTAGAGCAAGAGAAAGATGAAAGTTGTCAGAGATGCGTTTGGTTCAACAATTGAAGCACACAAATTATCTGAAAAGGTATCAAGTCTCTTAACTAATGAAGATATGTGATAATACAATCACTGCAAATGCAGATAGAATAAAAAAGCTTGGTATATTCCAAAAATATCACATCCGGATTTCCCTGCTTCATGTTGCTAGCTACGTGCTATCATTTCTTGCTTCTAGTCTCCACTTTGCTGCTGTTCTTACCTTGTATCTCTTTAACTGTTAACAAAAAGTGATTCAAAAAAGTGATAGAACAACATAGTTTCCTACTAGTTGTTTTTTTTTTTTTTCCTTTTAAATATTCCTTCTCCTGTCTACAATGTCCAACTTTGCTATTTAGCTGTGAGTTCTTAGAAGTGAGAGCCATCTACTACTCTGATTTTCCAATGCCTAGCTCTGAGACACCTGATCTTCATATGCTCTCAGCTATAATCAGGGCACATGCAAAGTTTTCCAGTATAAAAGAAAAAAAGTAATAAAAGGAGAAGTCAGAAACGTTTAAGTATTTTTTTCCTGAAGTTAATTACCGTCCATTAGGGTTGTGCTGAATTGTTTGAGGATAGATTTCACAGCTCCCCATATCCTTTACAGCCAGCGGCAATCTTTCTCCATCTTTAATTTCAGCATCTCCCATAGCTTTCAAGTTAGCCTGTTGCACTTCTGAATGTTTAGCCCAAATAATTTTTCCATTTGCATCCATGGACATGGCAGGTTCTTCACGACCAAGCTAGGAAGTGTAGCATAACAACTTAGCAGATGGAGAAAATAGATTTTTTTTCTTTTCAGTTCAACATATCTAGTGAAATACCCTGTCTCTGTCTAAAAATGCCAATTAAAACGCTATGCGTTTAATATTTTAACTTATTCTCAAAGAATCAGAAAACAAGTTTCTCTGCACATAGGACATTGATGAATCATCATTACTCATCTCAAATAATTAATGGTACCTTAACAATAATGCTGCCTTCATCATAGCCCAAAGCCACGTTATTGGATCCTCTTAAACTGGCCACACACCACACTCTCTCCATCCCATAGTTGAGTGTGCTTTCCAGCCGGTAGGTGCTTGAATGCCAAATACGTACAGTTCCTAGAGAAAAAAGAAATACACGTACTTTATCTCTTCTCTCAATCCAAGGGCAGGAGACGTGTAGCAACACCACAAAAAAAAAAGTTTCCCACAAGTTCTTCCCCTTTCCTTCATATACCAGAAAATACCCAATTACCGTCTTCCGAGCCTGTGATAATGATTGGCAATTCAGGATGGAAGCTGACACACGACACATTCTGAGCATGTCCTTCCAGTGTCTGTACGCATGTTTTATTCTGCAAAAAGTCACAAGGACAGGTACAGATAATAAACACATTGCTACACTTAAGCATTCATTCGTTAAAGAAAAACATTCAAAATCTACCTGAAAACATTTTTTCTGGAGTTCTTCCAGTAACATTTCCAAGATGGCAAAGCACCAGCATTAGACATATTACAAAACTACAATCATGCTGAGTTAACATCTCTTCTCCAGAAGAAAGTATTTATTTCCCTTGACATTGTTGTTTCTCTCTATTTTCTGATCGGTTCTCTATTTTCTGATGGGTTTCTTCTTCAAAAAAATAAATAAATCCCTTTCTTTGAGCTCAGCAGCACAATAGATCAAAGCAAGAAAGAGCTGAGTTCACTTCATCAGAGCAAAATATGTATCTGATGTATAGATGAAGAAAGATCTTGTATCTTTGTTAAGGGTGATCACTCACAGCTGTGAAAGAAAAGTTTCCTCTGCTTGAGGCAACAAGGAGTATACAGCTGTAGAGGGTGGCAAAATTTTGAGCACGGTTAGCTAACAGTCATTACTACAATGTGTAGTTTAATTAACACTGATAGCTTTAACTTCTGAGCTTCAATTTGCTCTAGGACACTACACTTCAAAAACCTGAGATTCCTCCCTCACAATTTTTACCTTGCCCTTCTGGCCATTTATGCATTTGTACACAGGAAATACTTATGAGCTCTAGGTTCCAGCAATTGTCCCTGGATTCAATCTGTTTCTTCCTGTAGAGCATTCAAATGAGGCAATAATGCAATGACTGACCTGATGATCCCTGTGAACTGTCAATACAAGCATGTGTGCATACAAAAAGAGGGAGGGGTACAAAGCTAACACTGATTACAACACGATAATGTCAAAATTTATTTAAAATAATCTCTAAATGAATTTGAAGAATTCACAGCATATTTTCTAATTGGTCTGGAAAAGGTACTGTGAAATATTGCCTCCAATTCTTTCTTTGTAAGGATGGAAAAATGTGTTGATGTTTTCAAGTCCACTTCCCTATTTCTTCATTAATGATTTTGCTATGGCAAAGTCTGTACAAGAGTTCATGGAAAGCTGAACACATACCTGGTAGTCCCAAATCTTAACCAACCGGTCATCTGCGCCTGAGATGAGATACGGCTTGTCTCCTCCACTGTAATAGTCGATGCAGTTCACCCCTTTCTCATGGCCTTCCAGAGTAAAATTGGGTGAAGAAGAACCAAGCTGCCACACCTTCCCAGGGAGACAAAAAATAAAACAAAACACAACCATAAGAATTTATTGATCTTTTCTCATCAAGGTTCTCTCATCAACCTTGCCAAACAGAATATGTATTCTAATGTTTGGAATTTAGAATTCCAAAGATACGGTTGATGCCTTTAGGTGAAGAAGATGAACAATTGCTTATCAAACTACCAATCCCTAAACAAAATAAACAGAAAAATCATGCTGAGTTGCACACTTTGGCCTCACACCTGAAAGCAATAAAATTGGTTTCTTTCAGCATTTTCTTATAGGACATACAACCAAATAAGACAATGTTCATAAGCAGAAAAAGCTGTTTATGAAACCAACTAGAAGACCAAGAAAAAGCAATCTAATTTTTATGCATACAATAGTTCCATGTTTGCGCCCAATTTTACATTTTTCCAGTTACACTAAATGACAAATCTCTTTCTAAATGAGGACTCAAAATGAATCAAGTTGTAGATACACTTATACTTTCCCATGAGTATCACATCAAAGTTTATACACATCTAATCTCAGCATCTGAAGATGTATGAAATCAAAATTGGCTTCTTTACAACCAATACACTGATAATTTATGTATATTTATATATATTTTTTGTAGTGATAATAAAGTTTAGAGAACCGTATTTCAGTGATTAGAGGTGACAGGTAAACTTGCAAATATACTGAATGACTTAGTACATGCATAGTAACTCGATCAATGTTCAGGTCTTTGCACAAAAAAAAAACTATTATTGCACCTGCTTTTAAGAATTCTAACCCCACTTTCCAATTGTATTATTGGTTTGTGTGCTCTGTCTGATTAATGAGTGAAAAAAAAAATTCTTTACCTTGATTGTCCTATCCAAAGAGGCACTGGCAAACTGATTATTATCTTTTGGGTTTATGACAATCTGCATGACATAATGTGTGTGTCCTTCAAACACCTGAGAACAAGACCATTTTTTATCCCAGTCCCAGAGTTTAATAAGCATGTCATCTACAAAAAAAAAAAAGCTTCAGTTAGTTTAACATATTCTGAAGTTCGTTCATCCCTTCTCCTTGAAAGGAGGCACTGGTAATACTCAAGATGAAACTCAAGATAAATATTTTAAAATTTGTAAATATAGGGAATATAGGTTCACCTAAAGATTCTCTGGTTATAAAACTAAAAAAGGAGTCTGCCCAGCTCATCTATATATCCTGTTCCTTTTCAGATCACATTGAAGAATTGGACCTGTGCTGCCTTCTGCAGCATCTGCTGTGATGATCATTAAGGAAAAGGCAACAGAAATGACCAACCTGGCTTTCTGGTATCTTTACTTCAAGTGTAGGTATGTTAGTTTCAACAGCAAAAGGCAGAGAAATAACTACAGTGCTTCTGACACAAAACACTCTTTATATTCTAGTAGAGGTCTGACTGCATTAGCAAGATTTCCAGGAGTGAAAAGGACTAAAGACCACAAAATAGTACATGTTCTTGACAGGATTTTCTGGAATACTACTGTTTTTCACTCTGAAGTAAAAGAGATTGTCTCAAATAACAGAACTTTAACGTACGATGGGAGAACAGATAAAAGTGATCTGTTGCTTCAAATCAGATTGCCAACTGAAAATATACTCCAAGCTGTTATACAAATATTTTTTAAAAAAATGGAACTTAAGTGTGGCACTCTCAAATAGCAGATAATTAGCAGGTACACAAACTTTACATTGTGCAGTTATTCAGCAACAAGGTTATTAGGTCTCCTCTGACAAGAGCATAAGCTGTAATATTTAGAAAAAAAAACTTGAATATATCTGGCAAAGAAATAACAATTTATGTGTTGGCTACTTGTTCAAGGATTCCTGTTTCATCAGAAACTGGAAAAAATGTGCAATTCCTCATTACGTATAGAACAGAAGCCTAAAAGCAGATGATTAAAAAAATATCAAAATATACCAAAGAAGTCTTACCACTGCTTGTCAGTATGAAAGGCTGCGTGGGATGCACCGCAATACAACGAATGTAATCTGAGTGCGCTTCAAACATGTGAACTCTTTCCAAGGTGTTGTAATTAAACACTCTAATTTGCATGTCATCCTGTGAAAGAGATGAAAAGCAACAATTAAAACAGGGCTCTCTTTGTATCATCCACCTCATATTCAATGCAAGGTAGCTAGACGAAACACTCCACTATTAAAGAGTCTCCAATAACAATAAATTTAAGAAAAATTTTCTATACATATTTCACAAGACAAATTAAGATTTGGTTCAGAAGTCTATAAATTACCCAATCCTATTCCAATGCACTTAAAATAAAAAAAAAAAAAAACAAAAAAAAAAACAGTTACAATTCCATTTTAAAAAGAAGTATTTTAAATGGTCTTTGATTTAAAATTAAGCAAAGTGGAAAAACACTTCGAAAATTAATGCAAATATGAAAATTAAAAGCAAGGTTCTCCAACATCAGCTTCTCATCAACATCAGCCAACATTATTGTTGTTGGGCCAGGAGGAAATAAACTGTAACACTAAAACAAATGGGAAAGTGAGTTCAACTTGCTTCTCAACTGAATGGCAGGGGTGGGTCAAAAATAAATATAAAAAAGAAAACTTGATTTTTCAGATTCAGTATTCCTAAAAGCAGTACTCACTAACCCTTTTATAAAAAAAAACAATTCTGAAAAACTGTCTGACAAGGAATAGGGCATGTTGTAGAACTTTCACTAGTGACTGTGACATACAAGATCATGAGTAAATGAAACTTCGGTGTTTTGATAAATTCTGTATTACTTGCTTTATCCAAAGTATTTTCTTTTCTACCCTTCTCTTTCTCACACATGCCTGTTTAAGAAACAACACCTACAGAAAACCTACAGAATGGCAGAAAAGAACAGGAGCTCCTTTGAAACAAGGCTCTCAGCACAATGCACGTGCAACACAAACAATATGCAAGGACCCATATCACATTTTCATATCCACTCTGATGAAGACGACCCTGCTGCTAAAAGCAGCTGTCCTGATTTTTCCTTATCATTTCTTTGCCACTGCACTGTAGCCTCCCTTGTGAAAGGTAAGGCTGATACAGTTCCAAAGTGAATCAGATTGAGGAATTGATCCAGGTGAAATTAAACTGATAAAAATAGGTTTTAAATTTCATCAGTTCCTAATCCAGTTCCCATGCATGTCTGAACTCTTGTGCTGGCAAATGTTTTTCTTCTGGGGAAACAGCCCTGACTTCCAATCACTTGAACTAAATATGTTGTGGCAGCTTGAGACAGTAAAATGACTATACTAGAAAGAAAAAAATATGTGACAAAAAATTTCAGGCATTAGGTACCAGTTTAGATTAAAAAAAAAACAACACTGAGAGAAATCTGACTTTTCAACAGATTACCCATACTTTCCACATACAACTTTTTAATGTCTAAGCTGAAAGCTGGTTCATAGACAGATAGAAGAGCCCTTCAGCAAGAGGTTACTGCATTAACACACGCTTCATGTTTTGACACGTATCTTCTACTTTAATTTGCTGTAATAATAATACAGCAATAATTTGGACACCAGATTAAGAACCAATCAATGTTCACTCCATCAAGAGTAAAATGTTAGCAATATTAGAATAAAACAATTCCTCTCAAAGCAGACTGACTGAATAAAACCAGAGTACTTTTCCAGAGGTGAACAAAACTTAGAAAATTGTGCTTTGAATAAAGCCTGGAACTAGGGTAGAAAGCAACTTTTACATCATTTTGCCTTTAAAAACCATTAGTTTCAACTTAGCTAAAGCAGCACTACAAGTTTAGTTGAAATCGGGTGCTGACGCACTCCAGTTGACAGTAAAAGTTGAATCCAGACCTACCTTGCACTAACCACAATACTAGGTTACTTTCCTTTCAAATGAAAAGTTTGAGGTTCTAAATTTACTTAAAGGAGAAAGTTTTAGGGGAACTGTAGTAAAGCATTCTTTTGTCTTCTGCAAATTCGTATCAAATCATATTTGTAGTTGATATACAAAGGAATGGCATGAAAATGAATTTGAGAACCTAGTACTGCATATGGAAAGCACAAGAAGATGACAGCTTACAGCTCCTGTAACAACCCAGTTCTTCCTCGCCACAAATTTGGCAGCTCTCACTGGCAGGTCACATACTTCAAAAGTCTTCACAAGGGTCTAAAAGCAATAATAAAAAAAACACAAACAAACATGTTTATAGCACTGGAGAGAGTATCAGTTTTGAACTCAGCTTTTCTTAACGCTGTCCAAAATGTTGCCATTCAAAACACTCCACAGACTCTTACAACGCTATGTGCACACTTTTTTTTAAAGCAGGATACCTGGTTCAAGAAAGAAGATATTTGCCTGTTTGTTCACCTTTACATCTTCCTCCCATTCTGCCCAGACACCTTCTGCTCCTCACACATAATTTTTAAAGCTGCTGCCCAATTTCAGCCATACTTGACAGAGAAGCAAAGGTCTAATGCTTCAATCTTCAAAAATACAAATGTTAAGTACAAGAGAGAATCCTCTCATCTCTCAGAAGGAAAGGCATTAGTGTGCAAGAAATGCAGAAAGGATTCATACTTAAAAATAAATGTGTAGGAAGTGTCATTACGGCTACTGCTCAATATATTATTTATCTATTATTTAAAGGACTTTTGTATGCAAGTCAGGGGTGAGTACAGTCACCCAGCAGCAGTACTTTAAGATTTCTCTTGTATATATGGTGTTGAAACAGAATTAATATATCTGTCACTTACAAAAAAATCATAGCAAAGGAAAACCAAAAAGTCATCACCTGTGTTTCATGGTTCCAAACGCAAACACTGCCATTGTAAAGGCTAGCCAACATCCATGGCTCTGTGGGATGCAAGTCTACGCTTTTCACCCGGTCAGACCGGGCTGTTAGCTTTCGCTTGATATCAAGTCGAAGAGGCTAGAGATAAAAAAAATTGAGAATGGTAAATTCGTCAACATACAACTGCCTAAGAAAACAATAGAGGAAGGAAACCTGAAATTAAACCTTGAAATAAATGGAGTCAATTCTGCTCTTCAGACAGACAGGGAACTACTCTTTTCTACCCATCTGCTTTTTTTTTTGTGTGTGTAGGGATTTCTGGTAACAGCACACCTCTACCAATGGCAGCAGGCTTGCTTAATCTACTTCAGTGAAATTAATGACATTTATATGCTTGTATTTATAAACACCATCTCCAGCACAGGCAGAGGAGAAGATGCGGTGCCCATCTCCACACACACTTCCCTGGTGCCCCTGAACTACTAAAGTAAAGCGAATTTCCACCCAAAGCAAACAACAGAAAATGAATCCTGTTACACAGCAAAGAGGACAGCTGTCACCACAGGAAACATCCGCGCGTTACAAATTCATTTCCACTCACAACTCGGACGCTAAGTCCTGAACCCTGAGCTCTCAGGGCAGGCCCTGGGCCGCCACGGACCCACTGCCGCTGCCTACCTGACGGGGCGGCGGCCTGGGAGCCCCCCGCAGCCCCTCGGGCCCCCCTCGGCCACCCCCCGGCCCCCTTGCCCCCACCGCAGCCTCCCCCCCCCGCCGCGCCGTGCCCTCCCTCGCCCCCCCGTTGCCCCCCCCCGCACCATGGCCCCGCGCGGCGCCGCCGAGTCCCGGTCCCGGCCCCGTCCCCGTCCCGGCCGCCCCGAGCCCTCCGACGTGGAGCTTCCGGGCCCGGCGCTCTCGCGAGAGGTGAGCCTCGCCCTGCCCGAGTCTCGCGAGAGCAGGGCGGAGGAGCGCGGGGGGTGCTGGGACGTGTAGTCCGGGACGCGTCGTGCTGGGCGGCGCGGGGCACGCTGGGAGCTGTAGGCGGCCGGGGGAGGCTGCGCGCGCGCTGTTACCTCAGGGCGGCGGTAACGGTCGTAACGGCTGTAACGGTTGCAACGGCTGTAACGGGGGCTGCTGGCATGGCTGAAACAGGAGCTGAACCAGGTCCCTCACCGCCCTCAGCGACGCCCTGCGGAGCCTGTGCCAGTGTCCAACCACCCTCTGGGTGCAGACCCTGTCCCTAGCCCCCAGCCTGACCCTCCCCTGTCCCAGCTCCATGCCGTTCCCTCGGGTCCTGTCTCTGTCCCCAGACAGCAGAGCTCAGCGCCTGCCCCTCCGCTCCCCTCGTGAGGGAGCTGCAGGCCGCCATGAGGCCTCCCTTCAGTTATATCTGAGCTGGACAAAGCAAGTGTCCTCAGCTTCTTAAAAGTTTCACCATCTTTGTTGTACTCCTTTGGAAAACATCCTATCTAGCATCTTTATATCCTCTCATATTGTGGAGCTCAAAACTGTGCATGCTACTCAAGGTGAGGCTGTACCAGTGCTGAATATGTTGGGACAAACACTTCTTTCAAACAGCTGTGCAGCTTAATGCAACCCGGGCTACAGCTGTCCCTTTTGGGCACCAGGACACTTTGTTGGCTCATACAGAGCTGTCTACTAGAGTTTCGTAGAAACACCATGGTGAACGTGAGATTTCAGGAAGCATCAGAGCACGAGCAGTCACTGTTGAGAAAACTTCTCCTGGCATTGCTGTCAGAAAAAAAGTCCCATCTTTAATTAAAAATTGCAACCCCAAATTTAATTCTACAAAGGAGAGAAATAGCACAAAGGATATTTATACTCATTGGGATTCGGATAAAGAAAATACTTCTTTTGATACAAGTGTTCACCTGGCCATTAGGAGACCCTATGTAACAAAACAGTAAGAAGGATTACATTGCCCTGGAGTGTTTACAGTTTGAAGGACATAAACAAACAAAAGGATGACAGAAAGATTGCTTCAACTCTTGTTACTTTCACTCCAAGAGAGCAAAGACAGACAGATACTTAAAATTAGAAAAACAGGAGCCTAATGAAAATAAGTGAAGAGGGAAATGCCTGAAGCAAGAAGAGGGGCACAATGTTGTCAACTATTATGGGTGAGTTTAGACTTTCAGCCTTCATTTAAGGCTTTCTTTTCACTTTAGTTTTGTTATACTAATGATTGTGGAATAATGCTTAAAACCTATGAGTACAGAACTCCAGGATGTAGAATCTGGATAAGCTTGCTTAAATGTAATGATTTGAGTAAAATTTAAGGTATGTGAATCTAATTCATAATTTTTATACAGCTGAGGTGTTTGAAACAAGTTGGAACACTGAGAGAAGAAAGGTAGGGTAAAGATATCCCTATTAGAGAATGCAGGTAGAGGGGGATGAACAACACATTGTGTATTTTTCCCTGAAAAACTCAACGAGGTCCTGCCCAAATAGAGATACAGGTATTACAGGGGAATGAGAGATGACAAGGAAAATATGTGAAAGATGAAGAGCTAGTTAGTCAGGAAAACAACAGCAGGGAAAGGAAGAAATTAGTTTGCTGTTAGCATCCTCTGGGAAGTTGTAATAACGTAAAAAGCAAAGTGCAGAAACGAGACATGAGGTATAAGCCAAGGCTGACCTTGCAGTAGGAGAGAAGCAATGAAATAAAACCCAAAGAAACAAATAATTTGATATATTAAGAATAAGAAATACCTTTCACAGCTGTTAGACATAAGGGTAACACTTCTGAATCAAGAAGAAAATGATCCACAAATTGCTGGAAATTAAATGGGTATACAGAGAAAATACTATCATGGATGTGTTTTCCTTTCCTATTCTTCGCTATATATCCCGTACCAAGCACTGTTCCAGTTATATACACTGCAGCTGGAACCAGAGGATATCTTTAGAAAGATGTTCAATGCAAAGACATTAAATAACCCCCAAATCTCTTCATTGTGTTCTTTGATGCAACCCAACAACTATTTTGATTGCCAGTTTACTGAGAGGGATCCCCCTTCTGAAGTTCCTTGTTGCCCCTTTCATAGCTCTGCCTGCTTGCCTATGCAATAATACTGCAGTTTACTTGGAACAACACATACGTGTGCTGGGCTCTTGGCTGTTTCCTTGCAGGCCTGAAAAAAATAATCCAGCATTTTCTTTATCTTGGAGGAAGGGCACAAACTGGGGTTTATCTGCCTGCCGTTATTTTTGTGGCTATTTGGCATCTTTAACACCATGGACAGGGAAGGGGAGGAGGAATGATATATGGCAGATGACGAAATTGTCGCAGACCAGCAGAGTGCAATAATAAGCCTTGCTTCCTTAAGAAACCAGAATAAAGCTGTACAGGAATATTTACAATGCAGTGTCTAGTGCCATTCTACAACTGTCTTCTTGTTAGAAGCACAAAGAGCATTTCTGTGAAGTGCGGATATGTGCGGGTAATGAAGTGTGTAATAAAGGAACCGGTAAGATGGCATTGCAGGACACATTCTGTATTTGCAAAGCTACTTGGAAATTTCTTGACAGTCTCAGCACAAAGCATTAATTTTTTTGTTTGTTTGTTTCTGTTTTTTGTTTTGTTTTGTTTTGTTTTGTTTGTTTGGTTGTTTTTTTTCATATTTAAAGGAAAGATATTTTCTATAATACTGCCAGCCAAGTGCTGGTAGTTGAAGCAATTACATACTGACACATTAAATTCTGTAAAATTAAAAAAAAATGTGCTGGGGTTCTGTAACAGTGGAATTGTCCCCAATTTTATTATAGATGATTTAGTTAAAAACACTGCAGTTATAATGGAATTTCAGCAGGAGATACAGCTGTTGTAAGAAGGAAGCCACTATGGTATTGTCTTGGCCTACTGGTAATTTCTTCCATAGAGGGCTCTTGCTGCTCAGAATACCCAATCTGTTCAAGCTCACTTTTCTGATATCTCAGTTTATATCCTTTTGGCTATTAAATTATTGGCAAGCGTTGAGTTTCTATGGTAAAGAAAAAAAGTTTTCTGGGAACAAGATAGACTATTTTAAGAAATAAAATTTTGCATTATTGATCTTCCAAAGAAAAAGATCAAAGTATTTTGGAATACTGATCACAAACACCTATCCTTTATCCTCAGTGTACCAAACGTTTTTTAACATCATGGAAGGGGAAGACTAACAATAAAACACCAGTCCACTTTCTTTTTCTCTCAGATAAAGACTAGAGGTCTGGAAATAGAGCCGTATGGCTCATTTTATAGGCTTGGAAATTCGTATTCAGGTGAAAATTTAACAGGTGTTCATAGTGAGATCCAAATATGGCTTACCGAATAGAGTGTGTGCTGCTACTTGTCACAGGTGGCGGCTCTGTCCAGAGGAGGGTTTGATACATGTATTTCTTTGCCTTGATTGTTCTGCCCCAGGACACCACCCCACCACTGTTAGATAAATTCTCCTCTGTTTCACCAGATTTCAACCACTGCTTATTTTTCTTCATGGGGTTGTTTAGCATCTCCCAGAATCACTGCCCTTCACTTTGCAACTCAGTTTTCTAGCATGCCTGAACTTGACTAATTCTGTTATCTTGAGGTATTCTTGATGGATCGTTTAGTAATTCTCTAAGTATTCTGTGAGTTATTTTGTAACCTAAATCACTGTATTATTCTGACTAGATCTTTTCTTTTCCAATATATAGAGGCTTTTATATATTTAGAGCAACTCCATCGTATTTTAAAGTATCTATTTCATATACAAAATAAATGTGAAATCCCGTTCATTGCCAGGAGTTAATAGTTGCAGTGCAGTGAGCTGAAGTAAAACTCATTGCAGCCTTAACCGAGAAGGTAGTAAAGACTGATGGAACACAGTGGGTTTAAAGAAAAGGTGTTATTAACATGTAGGTGGCAGAGCTGTGAGACAAAGTCCACTGTAAATCTGAATTAAAAGCTTCCTAGAAACTATACTGCTTCAGTTTGTTGCAGGTCAAGGCTACATCATTGTGGAATGAGTTTGTCTCTTTCAGTCTAACGTGTCTAGCCTGTGTCTCTTCTCACTCTTGGAAACACGCTACCAGCGTATGCAATCCTGTCTCATGTACAGGCATCAGATTAGTAATTTCACTAAGGTAATGAGGAATTAAAATACTGTAAAGAAATCAGAACTTTTAGCAGAACTGTCATGAGTGTAGTGTTCATGTTAGAAAAAAAAATATCCTTTCCAAAACCTGCTGCCTCTCAGTAGCAGCCTTATGGTGCATAAACTGGTAGTTTCAAAAAATAGTCATTTCAAATGCAACAGTGTATGTGGTGTATGCAAAGAAAATAGATATTGTAGTATGTAAAGAAGGGATTGGAAGTTTTGTATCTGAAGTCTCCTAAATTAATATCACCTGACACTTTCATTACAGGGCTGCCTTTTCAATTTACAATTCTGCCAAAGTTCAGCCATGTGGGTTTAGATTTTTTTTTTTTTTTTGTATTGGATATCTTCATCTGAACAAGGCACCTATGCCAGGTGTATTTTCAGGTTCCAGTAGAAACGTTCAGTCATTTTAAAAAAGGTATTAAGGGAGCTCAAAATGCCATCTTCCTTAAATCAGCAACAGGATAGTCATCAATATTTTTAGCAGCATCTGATATTTAGGCAGAATTTGAGCATGCTAGAATTTAAACAGAAAATATAATGTAAGGAATTAATAGTGATAGCAAAGCTGCTCACATGGTAATAATGTGGAGAGAGATGTCCATAAACAAGGAGCACTGACAGAAATATAGGTTGTAACTGAGAGTAAATGGAACCCTGGTACATAATATAAAGACACAAGTGCCTACCCTCTTGTGCTACAGCTTCTTTGAGTGCGTTTGATTCATTAGATAAATGCTATGTCTACGTCATTTATATAATCACTTAGCAGGAATGATCTTGATTGACCTGCTAGTGCTTCTGATTTATTAACACTTGCTTCTTCACATTTTATATTGTGGAGGCCATAGACACAATTTTGGCACGAGTCCACTTCCATTAAAATCAGTGGCAAAAGGGCAGGCCTTGAAATCACAGAAGCAGACTGCAGCAGTATATATCCTCCCAGGTATTCCAAGTTTAGAGCATATCATTTTTTTATTTTTTTTTTATCAGATTCATAATGCCACTATAGCTGAATGTTGCTATTAATGTTCTTCTATTGAGTTTTGAGGCTTCAGATAAACGTATTCCATTTTCTCAGCTGTTCTTTACATCTATTTGTCAAACTGTTTCAAAGATCTGATTCACTGAGCAGTTTAGCTTGCCTTGAATATAGTCTTGAGATAACATAATCTAAAACAATGACAAAATTTTCTCCTTGGAGGAGTATCAGTCCAATAGCTACTTAGAAATTTCAGCCTACTCCAGCTTACTTTAAAATTTCAGTGATATTCATGAATTCAGGACAAAAATACCAATTTGTCCTCACTTTTAATTGCTATTATCTAGTATTACCTTATGACTGGTGACCACAGAGATGGAATATGCTCAGGAAATGTTTCAGCATAGGGTTTTCCATAAGGTTGCACACAATATTTATTGAATATTACCAGTCATCAGAATGATGTGTTGCACCAGCCCTCTGGAAAGTGGAAAATAATCACATTTGCTTTCTATTGATGCTAGACAAGATTGACACAGAGTTGTATCTTATGCATATATAAAGCGTGAATAAAAGCAAGTTTAAGAACAGCGCTATGGACACTTTGGTAATCGACTGCAGCTTTTGAATGAACCAAGTTGTTTGCTTTCTCCACACCAGGCAGTTTTGTGTTTTCCAGTCACAGAGATAAGGTCTCAGTCCCTGATGTAACATTTGGTTATGCAATGTACATGATGGTACAAAATCAAACTCTCAGACCACATTTTTATTTGGCTAAAATGAACCAGACAGTATTAATGTCTTAAATATCCTACTTTATTATCTACTTCAAAGGGAGGGTAGTGATGTCAAACCACTTTGAAGGAACTGTGGTGATATACATGTAAAACAGCAAGAAATCTTTCAGCTCTGTATTTTCTCAACAAGCAAAGGGACGGAAATTGAGGTTAAAGAATAGCTGCCATTCTCACTGCTGAGATGAATGTAAAGATGTAGTTATATACACAAGTCCAACACAAGCTCTGTTTCTTTTGTTTTCCCATTTGTGGTAGAACATGAATTGTTAAAGTTCTCCATGGACAGAGATACAGCCACGTATATACTTCAATAGCAGCAGTCTGTGCTATGTGCCCTCTTCATCCACTCTGAGTAGTGCAAGCTATCACAACCATCCATGTCCAGTGTTTTTAAGTCAGACTGTATCAGTTCATGCCTTTAGCTTTTGTTCTTTTTCAGTCCTTTGGCAATATATTACATAAAAGGAACCTGGTGTGTGGGATTTCCAGGCTTCAGATCTTCTGGACAAATTCACTTGCAAAGATGAGGTATACAATCTGTTGAGGAATGAGGCTCAATATAAAGTCAATATAAAGTCTTAGTTCAGGCTAAGAAAGTTTAGGCTTTTAATTCTTTCCTTATGTCACTTTTGTTTGCTCTAATGCTGAGCTAAAACCTGTGACTCTTATGCTTCTCATGGCCAGTCATGGCTTTTCCTCATCTGCTGTTGAAAGACAGTTTTCATACCGATTGCTTTTGCCTCAGCTTTGCTCCACAGCTAGTAGAAATGTTTGAAGGTAAGCTGAAAATTGAGCTAAAGGAGGAAACAAAGTATATTATTCATGTCAAAGGTGGGCAACACTGTGAGTGGCTCAAGGTGATAGGAAAGCCTGCATTTGATTTTCTGTAAATAACTTTTTTTGGTCTATTTTAAAAAAAAGCAGTGGTTGAATCTACCTTTAAAACCTGTCGTCTCAAGCATTGTTCTGCAATTTGGTTAGCAGTCAAAGCCACTAGCCTTGCTATCAATGAGAAATCTAGGTCTAAACAGGCAGAAGGATTGGTAGGTGTGTGAAAGATGACTGATTAGGCTTTAGGCTTAAGAAGGACCTTGAATACCACTTGGAAAGATTTACTAAAAATTATTAAATGAGTTCAGCTGAGCTGTTTCACAGATTCTGTTCCTTTCCTGCAGAAGTCCCAGGAACTTTTCTCTCTGCTGGCAGCAACAGTTGCTAGGATAACCGGAGGTTTTTTTTTTTTTTTTTTTTTTTTTTTTTTTTTAAGTCATCCTGGTTTTATGCAACATCCTAAGGTGTATGTAGTCAGAGTAAGGCTAGATGCTTATTAACACCAGGAGTTAGATGATAAATACATTTGAACGAACATTTTGAAGAATGGAGGTTCAATGCAGTACTTCCATTTTGAGTGTAATAAAACATTTCTTTATGTTCATGGTATGTTGAAAACATGTCCCTTTTTAACCTTTAGTATCAAGAAATTCACTGACGTGGAGTAAGTGAAATGAATTGGATCTCAAATATCCGTATAGCAATCCAATCACGAACCCTCTTGTGTTCTTGTTATAAATTATCTTGAATATGCTATATGGTAAAGAACATGCGGTACAAAACCCTTGGTAAAAATGAGAGTTTAAAAATAATGTAGATAATTTTAATCATTAAATTGGTAAACTGCTGTTATATGACTTGTCTTCTAGCAGGCAAAAGATAACCATACGATGTCTGCTTTAATTTTCTGAATGATTTTTCTTTCCATTAGTCTTATAAGCATTGCTAATGATTAAATACTTTAAAATTCTTGAGTTGCTTGTTTCCAGACAGTTTATTACTGTAAGGAATGATTCATCTTGCAGCATAATCTTACTATTTCTTTTACCCTGTGGCAGTGAGGCTTCTCTGATTGTGTAGTGAGTAGACGTAGGTAACAAAACCCAGAAACTTTTTAATAGAGAACTGTTCATTTTTTTTGACGAATTAATTTTAGCTCCCTGAATTATCTTTCTGTGGGTTAGATGAATACCTGCCCTGATGTAGCACATAGGGTCAAGCTGTGAGATTTCAGGAAGAAGGGCCTAGAAGGAGCATCACGTAAGACTGGCATAAGCTGTCGTGGAACTGCATGTTATCCTCTTGAAGATGCGACCGTTCCCTAAGACATGCAGTCAACTCCTCTGGCGTTCAAATAGTAAGAGGAGCTACCACCTAGGCATGGTTTTATACCCTTCACTTTGTGAAGAGGCTAAGTGAATTCTCCTATCCAAAATGGATATGGAATATTTTTACATGGCCACCCGAATTAAAACTGATGTTTTTTAGCAATATGTAACTAATATGTAGCTGGAACTTAATCCCCTCAAGGTGCACTTGCAAAGTCCCCTGCACTTGTAAAGCTGTGATGTGTTTTAGTGTACACACGCTGCCTTAATAGTTCACAGAATCACAGAATTTCTAGGTTGGAAGAGACCTCAAGATCATCGAGTCCAACCTCTGACCTAACACTAACCAGTCCTCCACTAACCCATATCCCTAAGCTCTACATCTCAACGTCTGTTAAAGACCTCCAGGGATGGTGACTCCACCACTTCCCTGGGCAGCCCATCCCAATGCCTAACAACCCTTTCAGTAAAGAAGTTCTTCCTAACATCTAACCTAAAACTCCCCTGGTGCAACTTTAGCCCATTCCCCCTTGTCCTGTCACCAGGCACGTGGGAGAACAGACCAACCCTCACCTCACTACAGCCTCCTTTAAGGTATCTGTAAAGAGCAATAAGGTCGCCCCTGAGCCTCCTCTTCTCCAGGCTGAACAAGCCCAGCTCCCTCAGCCGCTCCTCGTAGGACTTGTTCTCCAGGCCCCTCACCAGCTTCGTTGCCCTTCTCTGGACCTGCTCAAGCACCTCCATGTCCTTCTTGTAGCGAGGGGCCCAAAACTGAACACAGTACTCGAGGTGCGGCCTCACCAGAGCCGAGTACAGGGGGACGATCACCTCCCTAGCCCTGCTGGTCACAGTGTTTCTGATACAAGCCAGGATGCCGTTGGCCTTCTTGGCCACCTGAGCACACTGCTGGCTCATATTCAGCCGACTGTCCACCATCACTCCCAGGTCCTTCTCTGCCTGGCAGCTCTCCAACCACTCATCTCCCAGCCTGTAGCTCTGCTTGGGGTTATTGCGCCCCAGGTGCAGGACCCGGCACTTGGCCTTGTTGAACTTCATGCAGTTGACCTCAGCCCATCAGTGCAGCCTATCCAGATCCTCCTGCAGAGCCTTCCTACCCTCGAGCAGATCGACACACGCGCATAGCTTGGTGTCATCTGCAGACTTACTGAGGGTGCACTCAATGCCCTCGTCCAGATCATTGATGAAGATATTAAAGAGGACCGGCCCCAGCACCGAGCCCTGGGGGACGCCACTAGTGACTGGCCTCCAACTGGACTTGACTCCATTTACCACGACTCTTTGGGCCCGGCTATCCAGCCAGTTTCTAACCCAACGAAGCGTGCACCAGTCCAAGCCAAGAGCAGCCAGTTTCTTGAGGAGAATGCTGTGGGAGACGGTGTCAAAAGCCTTGCTGAAGGCAAGGTAGACCACATCCACAGCTTTTCCCTCATCCACCAAGCGCGTCACTTTGTCATAGAAGGAGGTCAGGTTCTGTTCTTAAAAAAAAAAAAAAAAATAAAGAAAGAAAGAAAAAAAGAAAAAAAACCGTTGATTTTATATGATTTTATTTAATATATTATGGAGACATAAAATTGCGATTAAGACCGTGTTTGTCGTTTCGAGTTCGGGAAGGGGCCTGTAAGCTCAGCCAACAGCTCTGCTGCCCCCTTAGCTGCATGCTCAGGAGCGGTGAGCCACGAGGTGGCGCCTGCACCCTGCTCAGCGCGCACTTCTCTCCCGGTGCTGCCTGCTCCTGGGCTCCTGAACCTGCTTCGTTAGTAAATCCTGATGGGGAAGAATGCTTAAGAAGATGGTCGCTTATTTTTAAATGATAGTCTTTAATGCCTTTTACTGACTTACATAAAATTATTTGAATATAGTATTCACTGCTGCTTTTAAATCCAGTATCATGTTTATTTGTTTGTCATTGGATTTTCTTATTCCATTTTAGTGGAATTTTTAATTGCTTTAAATTTAAATAATTGCTAGTGTAAATAACTATTTGTAATAATAATTATTATTACTATTATTAATCAAAAATAATGTTGTAAGTAAGTTTTAATTTAAATAATTGCTTGTGTTGGACAAAAAAAAAAAAAAAAAAAAAAAGGCTAAAAAATAATTGCCTGTATATATGTGCTTCATTTGGTTCAGTTCTTTTTTTCTTTTCTCCCTTCCCAGGAGGGCAGGGAGGGAATAAACCATAGATCTGCAACACATTTTAATGCAGGCATAACTGTATCCATTTTTTGTTGAGTACTCATACTTTTGTAAAAAAAAATCACTCATCCTGGTATTGACATATTTATACCTATAAATAATTCCTGTGTAGAGCAGCCTAGAGAGTGAATGAAACCTTGTTTGATCACAGATCAGTCACTGTGGCAAGGCAAGTGTTGTAGCTACTGTTCCTCATTCATCAGTCTCTGCACTAATTACCTTCAGGTCCAAAGTCTGTGGTACACAAACAAGTTACTGTAGTAGGAAAAATTACCATGGGTCAGTTGATGACAGTAAACTGTGCGCATGCTTCTGCCTGGCAGTTTCTGCCTAAGGAAAATCACAACAGCCTCTCTTTGAATGAAAGACAGGGATTTTATTTTTTATTTTTTATTCTTGTATTTCAATGTAGACATTTGCAGAGAAGCAGTTACTGCCATGAAGTTGACCATCAAGAACTATTTACTTTATAATATATTTGGTGTGTGTGAAAGGGCTACATTGGGCCATACTTAAAAAAAACAAAAAAACAAAAAAAAAAACAACCAACCAAACAAAAAACCAAAACCTTCCTCTACCAGATCTTGTATGATATGACACTGCTATTAAACCATTTTGCTGATAAAATCCAGCCTCATTAGATGACTTTGTATCTGCAAGAGATATCCACCTGTAGCAATTACAAGATACAGACTTGTTCTAATCTGTAATAATTCGGAAATTTTAAATTATTTAAATATCAATTTTAACTAAAATATTATCTGATTTTTATATGTAAACCATTTCATGGTAACTGAGGAATATTTTTATGTTAAATGTAACAGAACTGAGAGATGGAGATGTGTGAGAAGTTTCTCAGAGATGGAACTTGGAAGACTAACTCTGCAAATAGAAGCTAGGAGCTTGTAGCTGCCAGGGTTATTGGATCAGTGGTGTTTTTATTGGTGCCTGAGTGTTGGCTGAGAGAATTCTCTTGTTTGGGAAAGTAGATTTGGTTTGGACAAGACAAAAACCGGACTTTACTAGCTTACATCAGATTTGTACGTATACCTTTAGCAATAAAAGGAAATATTTGGCAATAAGCCCTTGTAGTGTAAGCTGGTCTTCTGAGAAATTTCCATGCTGAACAAGATAGTATGGAAAAAAGTCATTGTATGGCTCATTTAAAAACAATCCAAAACACAAAACCAACACTAATTAATTTCTCCTCTATTATTAAAACATGTTTTATAACTCTCCCTTATTACCTTTCTTAAAGCATTGTTATTTATTAAATTACCATATTTGATGTCCTTGGAAGATAGTAAATCTTTAAGTGCTTTGAACAGAACATGTAGGAACAACCAACTCCAAAGTTTGTAATGCTTTCTTCTTTGTAACCAGAAATGGACAGAGTTACATGAGGCCTTGACCATGAAAGATGTAGAGGACACAATACACAGTTTTCACCCCTCATAACTTAGTCCTAAGAGTGCAAAAAAAATCACTGAATTAAAACATATGTCTTCAGAGTGGATGTTTCAGATTCTTCTTTGGCTTCACAAACCATTGACTTAATAGCCTCTGAAGGACCATGGAGCCTGTTAGTAATAAGTATTTAAGAAAACTTACCTATAGCAAGCACTGGGGCAGGCATACTATACTTTGCTGCTTATTTCACCAGACTGAAGATGGCTAAATGTAATCTTACATTCAGGAGAGCTACCTAAAACAAGGGTCTTTTGTTTGGTTGCTTTTGGTTTTGTTTTCATTCTCAGTATGATTAAAACTGCCAGATAAGATGAACTGGCATTGAACTAGGTACAGAAGTTCACAGATTTAGTCTTCTCCTACCTAAAGATGTTCTTTAGCATGTTTTTAATGTGGGAGGGGAAAAAAAAGTGATAAAAACACCAGGCTACATTTATGCCTTTGGTCAGTAGAGATGAATTGCTGTTGCTGCAGCTGTCAGGAAAGGATAGAAGCAGTAATGGTTTTCATTACCAAAACCTGTGGTCAGGGGAAGAAGGGTGAGTTGCAATCTTCTAAGAATCTGAGACCAATTGATTGAAAAATTTCCATATTTTGTTCTTCAGTCCAAGTCAAATCCAGAAAACAACTAAGTAACTAAAACATGCAGCCCAAGTGCTCTAGCATTGATCTAATATTTAAGAAAGTCTTTTGGTTTGTATGCTGATTAAGGTGAACATGACTGCTCTGTGTGGATCTGTACAAATACATGGCTGCAGAATACCAGATTCTTCAGTAAGTTGTGGCACTGTTGTTACATCTAGTACAGCAATAGTGATTTATACTACAAAATAATTTTAATCAGTGTCCACTTGTATTAACAAACAAATTTGCAATGAGAAGTGGATTATTTTGACCTTTTTTTAATCCCAATTCCAAGGTGTCAAATGTGTTCTGCTTTCCAGTAGAAACATATTCCTTATGTGTTCTGTGTCTCCTACTATACTAATTTCTTGCACTAGGACAGCTACAGAGTTCTGTCAGATACACATATGTGAAGCTATTATAACGTATTCATGCATAGTCTAGTTTATGGTTTGTCTATATTGAGATCTAGAGTAAGCTGAACAGTTGTTGTTGTTGTTGTTTGTTTGTTTTTTATGGCTTTGGATCAAAAAGCAAACTTAATCTGTATCAATAGAATAAACAGATTTTTTCCTTATAGGAAAAACAAAACAAAACAAAAACAGTTTATGAAGCATGGCCAAGTCTGAACTCAAGGCCATCTGAATCTTCATTGCCTTGCACTTACTTCATGCTGTGCAAGTAGAACATTACAGAGGGCTAAACTATTCTACTAAAATATGTCCTGCAATTCCTTTGAGTTAACTTGTTCCATTCAAAAATTTAAGTCAGTTATAAGATCACTCACTGATACATATTACCTTCTTGTAATTCTGCAGTGCCCCTGTGGAATTTCATAGTGCAGGGATGTTTCAGTATAACACAAGCTAATCAAGGTGAGTTGGGGGGAAGATGATGTCACTGCAGCAGGTTGTAAGCCTGCTGCTGTAATCGGGTGTTGTATCTGCAGTTCCAAACTGGGACAGGGACTGGAGCTGTCCAGACATTCTTTGGGGACCACACTGGATCCTGTGGCCTGGTGACCAACAGTTAATTTATTCCTACCATTGTGATTTGGTTGCAGTTAACACTCATTTTTCATGGCTGCGGAATGACTATGCAGTTATGGCAGTGGAAACTTTGGTTCTGCTTCCCATTTCAAATGGCACAAGTTCTCTGAAACAGAAATAGTTCAATTATGATCATAAAAAGCCCTTCTCTGGAAAACACTTATTTTCCTTTAGTGACTTTTGATGTGCTAACATTTTAACTAAGTGTTCATGTTTGCTGTGTATTCAGTTTATGCCATCAAGGAAAGCAATTTGCTGTAATGCTACTCAAGGCACCCATTAGTAGCAAACAGCAATCTGTGTTTTTAGAGAAGCAAGGCTGTTTTTTCAGAAAGGGAGTCATTCAATTCTGCCTTAATCCCCTACCCAGTAAAGCTTATCTTCCAGGTGTTATTCCTGACTGGTTTACTGATATTGGCTTCTCAAAAATGTTTAGCAAAGGGGAGTCAAATTTAGAGCAAGTTGCTGGTAATATATTTAGAAAAATACAGCATGGTATATATCTACATAAATGTCAGATCTCAAATATTTTTTTTTGGACAGAAAAAAATATAGCACAACAGAAAAAACAAAAACAAACAACCACATACAAAACATGCTAATATTTTCTGTTGTGTGCTTTGAGCATCTTAGTGTAAAGAGAAACGTTTGGCTTAAAAACCTTGCTCCTAAAATCTCCATGAAGTTTATTGCAGTCTCCCTGTTCAATCTTTGAAGCAGATACCATTGACAGTGAATGGTAATGCACATTTTCCTGACATTGATACTTTTAACTCCAAATGCATTAAATCCTGCAGCTTCAGAGTCTCTATAGTCTATATTATCAGTAGATGTGCATGACCTGATTTCAGGACCTGATCTGATTTCAGGATCTGATCTGACTGAATGGAATGGATGACTCCACAGAAGTGCTCTGACTCAAGTAGAACTGCTGGTGAAATGACACTCCAATCTACAGTTTGATGCCTGTATAATTATGCATAATAATGAAATGTAGATAGGAAAAGCACACAGAAAATATAAAATTAGATTTTATATACAAGAGTATACACTTGGCTCAGTTGTCACACCAACTGAATTTTACAAAGACTACCTGCTTTTGTGACTAAAGCTCAATAGACTTTCTCTGATCAAGCTAGAATATGTTGTAAGTGGAGTAAAAATATTTTTCAATCAGTTTGTTGAAAAGTTGTATTTAGGTATTCAGTTGGGTTTTAGAACAACAGCGTTGGAAGGTGTCTTGGAAGAACACCGCTTCAGTCTGGTCACGCTGCAAATTTAAGCAATCTTTAGCTTTAGGGTACCTCCAGAAAAAAACATACTTATTCTTCAGTTGTTACAGTTCTTTTTCCCTGCACGTGTGGAAAGAGATGAGCAAATTTTGAAAAACAAAAACAAAAAACAACTGATCAGATACACCAAATTATTTCTTCTAATCTTCACCATCTGCATAACATGTATAATCAGCAAGCTGAAATTAAAATATCTGCAACCTCTGCCCTTCCAATCAATCAGGAATTAAACCTGAAAAGAATGTGCTCTAGTGGAAAAAAATCTTTAGAATAAATCTGAATGCTTCCATCCTTTCTATTTATTTTTTCCCACTAAAGCAAAATATGCATGCCTGGTTAAAAAGAACACAAACAAATGTAATTAAACTTTTTTTTTTTTTTTTGTTAAATTCTATTTGTCTTTGTCAGATGTTAAAGTAATGCTGATTTAGAAACCTCAGACTTTTCGACAGATGGCAGTGGAATAGATATATTTCACATGCAGCAAATCAGCAGAGTGGGTAGTTTATTCATGGAAAACTTGAAAACCATTCTGTGCACATGCTACCTACGTGAACTTTCAGAACTTAACAGAAAGATAGCATCTTACAGAGCAAACACAGAGCATTACTGGTGGGAGCACTTATAACATTATCCTACAACAGTACTGTCTTCTTTTAACCAGTTGGCTTTGAGGGAGCAAAATTGGCTCGATGCAGAGAATTTTTAGAAATCTCATCATAAACATTTCCTACACACACCTGTTTCATTGTCATTTGAAGAGTCCAGTGACAAGCAATGGTATTGACTCTTTGTCAGTACAGTACTCACTAGCAAGTGCTTTTGTTATAATACAGGCTTTTCTGCTCTCTGGATCAGAAGGCCCCTGGTAAATTCCCTTTCTGTTAGCTACATTTGAGTAATATTCACTATGAGGAGAAGAATCAATGCAAATGGTAATCCTTCAAAGCAGCTGAGACGGTACTGCATGCCAGAGGGCTGAAAAAATGTGAATGAGCATTCTGTGATTTACCAGCGAGGTCTGTTCTTTCAGTGCAAGTATTTAATCTGCTGACAAGGAGATAAGGGACTTTGTACAGCTTAGAGACCAACCTAACATCACAAATAAGATGCAATTGAGTGTACCTTCGGAAGTAACTATAATGCAACATAATGAATATTTCCTCTGTCTACTGTTTCCTCTAGTTCTGTGTGTACATTTATAAAGAATGCTGCAAGGTCTTACATATCAGTATGTGCAGGAAGAAAATTTAGTTTTGGAGCATAAACAACCTTTAACATTTCCCCCCCCCCCCCCCCCGTTAAAAAGTCTAGAATTTTTGTTTTCTAAGTTTGCGAAAGAATAAGGTCAGATGTAGTTTTCTCCCTAATCAAAGTCTACTCAAGTGCCCAGTTGCCTACTTCATTTACTTCCCATCCATATCCACTAGACAGAACTTGTAAATGCCATAACAAATGAAGAATGCTCATTTTCCATCTTCAAACTAAACATTTCTATATTTATGACAATTCTTCCTAATATACGAGAACTTTTCCTTTGTTTTGTGATTTGCATGAAGTTACGAAACCCTACACTGTGCGGTCTTTCTCCTGGTGAGAACCAAATGTGAGTAATATCACTGATTACATCATGCACGTTTTTTTTGGTGGTAATTACTTAGTTGTGGTAACATTTTGAATGCTTAACTAACTGTGGTCCTCCTAAGCCTAGTAACTAGTAGAGACTTAGAAGCAGGAATTAAGTCTATTTCTATCAGAAAGTCCAGGTTAGGGCTAAAAGAGAAAAAAAAAAAAAAGGAATTTACTAACTCCAAGTGCAGCTTCTGCACTGTAAGCTACCATTAGAGCAATGCTCAACAAAAGTTTGATACCAGGTTGGTATCCAATTTATTTCAGAAGCAAGGTCTAGTTCATAAAAATGTCTCTACATATGTATTTACACATATGCACGTGGCCATGTAAGTATTAGTGAGGTATTAATCAGCTTTGGACTTTGCAAATGATTGATACAGTTGGAAAAAACAGATGAGCTTGGGGCAGATGAATCCTTCTTCAGTTCTGTGTATCGTGCATGCACATTTTATTGAATAATTTCAGTTTCCATCTACTGAAGTAGTTCTCACCAACCATGGTTAACTTAAACTTGCCTATAGCAAACAGCATGAAGTCTTTTGAAAAAACAAAACAAAACAAAACAAAACAAAACAAAAAAAAAAAACTGAAGAGAGTTGCATGGAAATGGCTTTTCTTTTTAGTCTTTAAAAGCTAGCTACAAGGTGAAGACTGCAGTATGCTGGGTACTCCTCATGCAGTCTGTGTAAACTCTGCAGTTTTCCTCTGACAGCCATATGTACAGCTTAGTATTAACTTCATGGAGTAACTCTTGAAAAGAGAGTGTGCTTCAAACAGCCGACTTCTTCACTGGGATTATTAGTAGGATGCCAGTTCTAACTGGAGGTCAGCAACGTGTCAATGATTTGTTAGGACCAGATCATGTTTTGTGTTGACCATGAGACATTTATGAGGTCTAGCAGCTATAGATCTGGGCCAAATTGATATGAATAACCATTATGTGGAAGGCTGTGTGTCTTGTTCAGTGCATCATCCTGTTGCCTGAAACTGTGGACTTAGAGATCCAGGACTAAATTAAATAAAAACAGTCCAATGAATGCCCAATTTTACTCAATTATCCAAATATATTGTGATGTTACAGCACGGTGGAGAGATATACCGTAGTTGAGATCATTGTGACTGTTAATTTTCAGCCTTGTTGCCAAAGGATGTTCTTCTGGAAAGAATCACAGGGATTGTAGAAAAGCATTGTTTGAAAGACAATTTTATTTAACTCCAGACTGATAAACAAAGAAAAAAGAAAAAGAAAAACAAAAAAGAAAAAAAAAAGTTTATAACTGTTTGATGTTATTTCCATAAAAAGTGCTTCTCTCCATAAATGTGCACAAAAATGCATTCAAACAGCAGTGTCAAAGAATTATTGCAAATCTGGTTTGTTTGCATGTTTTTTAAACAAAACTTAACAGCACAATAGTGTGATGAAGATCTTTGTTGTTTCCTGGTCAGTTTTATTTTTTCCTCTTAAATATCTGATGGCAAACCTGGTCTTCACATGTCAATTCCTGTAGTATTAAAAAAATTGTTAAGAACATAGTGGTACAAGTTGCATACCCAGCAGCTCTCCCCAGAAATTACTACAACTATGCCACTGCATTACAAAGATATGCTTATGAAGAAGCGAACACAAGGAAAGAACAGTGAATTATATGTGACCAATCAGCAGGCATGCACCACATGTTGCAGTAATCAGATTTTGACATGTGAATTGAGCTCTACAAAAAAGAACTTGAAAAATGCATAAAAATTACTCTTTAATGCAAGGTTTTTTCATGTTCAATTATTAAAACAACATACTGTAATAGTTTATATTTCACGTTACTTCATAATTCATGAGAAGTACTGAAACAGGGAAATTTAAACTAAACAAACAGAAAAAAATAGGATGCTTCAAAAGGATGGGGACATTTGCTTCAGAGATATGCCCAGCTGTATTTCAGTGGCTAGATCAATACAGGATTTTTGCCCGGTACTGCAGCTGATCTCTTGAAGTGTGGCACACAGTGCACACACCTGCACATTGCAATGCACTCAGCTGTGTTAGCCTTCTGACTGTGCCAGATACGACTCGGAGGTGAACTGAAGCTGGCCTTTTATCCAGCCCTGACCTGCCATGGAGTTTCTGAAGACTCCTGTGAGAATCTGCTTGGTGTCTCTGCTTCCCCCAGTCTTAGGCTGAATGCTGGAGCCAGCATGTAGCATCTGTGTTAGGTCAGCTTTTGAATATGTGAATATGTATTGAAATAGGGTTGAAAAAGTGCTCTGGACAGTTGACTTTCAGTTAGGTGACAGATGGTTTTTATAATTCATTGCCTCGACCTTTCAAGCATACAGACTTCAGGCAATGTGTCTAGCCGTACCAACTACCTGCAGCGTAAACTTGTTAAGGCGTAGGTATCTAGATGCATATAATGAGACAGAAATTAATACATTATTTTCCATAATCTTTCTGCATCCACCTACTGCACCATCCAACATTGTATTGTCCATTTCTTGATTGTTCTCCCAAGAAACTCTGGAATCATATTCATTACATACTCTGTTATTTTGAATTTTTTTCCATGCTCCAGTGAGTGCTCATTTCCTGTATGGCCCTTCTGGCCTCTCTGGGCCTCACTGTGATTGTCTTTTGGGCCCCAGTTTACCATCTCTGATGTCTGAATGTTTTATCTTTTTATTGTACTAACACCTAACACGAGATAATTGCAATGTAGGTTGCTTGCAGGATCCTCTTGAGTATCCAGAGAGTGATTTCTGATCTGGATCACTGCATAGTTCCTGCATAGTACTTTAATTCTTTCAGGACAAAAGTAACATTTTTCTTGCAATCTTTTCCCTATAGTTTTTTTTTTTCTTTTCCTTTTTTTTTTTTTTTTTTTTTCCTTTTCTACCAGTGATTAAAAGAGAATGAGAAGACGTTAGAGGTGCAATGTAACAAGAAGGGTTAATAGCCAGAGGGCAGCGGACTGGAGCAAAAAAGGCACTGCGGGATTTTGTCTTAATTGGGAGCAGTTGGAAAGAAATTGAGCATTCCTGAGATGTAGCAGAGGGGGGATTTCCTTAGAGTTCAGAGATCAGAGCTGTCTAAATAAAGACCTTTCTAACTAGAATAAGTAACAAAACCTTTGAAATGGAAGAAATGTACTTTCTTGCAGTCTGTTATGCACTATGTGTCTGTATATCAGCCCTTACCAGATGCAACTGGTCTCCTTCAATCCAGTGCTTCCAGCCTCGGTTTTTCTTATCACCTTTCTGAACACATACCAGTTTGTCACCGTCCCAGGTCACTAGTGTCTGCATGAATCAAGTAATTAGCTCAGATATGTTAACAAGAAACTTACAAATACATGAAAATAAGTTCATTCAATCAAACAAGAAGAAGAAACAATTACAGTTTCTTCCTACCATTCCTCATTTTCCTCCTAAGGAAATAGAAATCAACCAGTCATCCAAAACTCTGAATGCTTTCAAGATGACATCACTGTTTTGATGTTGAGCTTTTACAGTATTTTGTAGTGAATTTCCATATATTTCTTCACATACACTAAGGTAGAATTCATATCACCTAGTGAATTGCTGAGCCTTTTTTTTTTAATGAAAAAGAATTTTTTTTTTCTGTTGTTTAAAGTCACTAATAAAAAGATCATAAGGTTTCATGAGTGAAGATCTGCGGGCTTATACCAGATAGTGCTGTGCTAGCACTTCTTCTAGCTCTGCATAAAATAACAAGAGGAAGTATATGTTAATATAGTCTTGTATAATACATTTATTTGCTTTATATCATCTTTCCTGCACTTTCACAAGAGGGCTTTAAACAGAGATATCATGACACAAAGAGAGAAAGAAGCTTTTACAGAGGAATTTTAGTTGAGTCACTGATGCATCAAAGGTGAAGGACAGGGGTCTGGATGTGAGCTCCAGGTGGAACAGTGACAGATGCAGGAGTGACTGTGTGACTTAACCTCCATTCTAACCATGCATGTGGATGGCACAGCACCACTCAGCTTGTGAACATACTCATAAGAGGTCAGAAAGACATAACAGTACTAGTGCTGAGAGATGACAAATAACTAAAACAGGAGGTTGGTATATTTGGAGACTAGTCCACAAGAATCTGGAGAATGTGATTTGCCAAAGTGTACAGATTCATGAGATAGCTGCAGCTTTGTGGGCAACATGAAGTTGAAGGATTAAAACCTACAGTGAATAAAGTTTAAACTACTTCTTGCTCTGCGTTATAGTAGTTATACTTGAATTTCTCCCTTCAAAGAGGTCAACGGTAGCTTCCTCAAATATACTATCCCATACAAAGGTTTATTTGACCTAAAGGATCTTGTTAATGCTAGTGCCATCTTATCAGAACAAATCCCAACTATTGGGAAAATACCCACTGGAAGTTCTGGTATCCAAAAATTCTAGGAGCACTATGAGGTTAATTCATCTTTTGATTATTCCTTTATGGGGGCGTCTTATTTCCTTTATGGGGGATTATTTTCCCTATGGGGGAGTCTTTCTCAAAAACATCTTTTGTGAGAAGAGAGGCTGAGAGATCTGGGAGTGTTCAGCCTTGAGAAGAGATGGCTCAGAGTGGAATCTCATTAATGTGTGTAAATACCTAATTGAAGAGAATGAAGATCAGGGAGCCAGACTATTCTCAGTAGTTCCCACTGACAGGACAAGAGACAACGGACACAAATTAAAAGACATGAAATCCCATCTGAACACAAGAGATTGCTTTTTAACTATGCGGGTGGTCAAACATTGGCAGGGGTTGCACAGGGAATTTCTGGAGTCTCCGTCTGTAGAGGCAGTCAAATCCTGACTGGCCCCAGCACTGAGCTATGTGCCCCAGCTGACCCTGCTGGAGTGGATGGGTTGGACTACACAACCCCGGGAAGTCCCTTCCATCCTTAACCATTCAGTGGTTCTGTGTGATTCAGAGTCTGTCACTAATAAACAGGGTATTGAACACACTGATTCTTGTCCAGGAGAAAGAGGATCATATCTGCAATGAAAAGTTCTCTTTACAGGATGAATTCTCTACTTAGATATGCTACAGTAAATTCAGAGGAACTTCTTTTAAATTGCTCTAGATTTGAACCGTTGTAAATTAGGGAGACATTTAACCATGTATCGTAGGCAAATCCTCATCAGACCAGTTGCAGTCAGTGGAAGTTCAGTTATTAAAAATCTCCAAGAGTATTGGGAGCCTAATTCATATTCTGGTTCAGTGCTGGATGATTTATTTCTCTTATGAGGGAGCTTTCTATTAATAACTAGACAAAACTCATTCCATTTCAGTTAACTTCTTTCATATTCACGGTATTTTTAAGCTACATGGTCTTTAAATTATCTATGCCCTCTTTACATTTAAATGTTGTCTAGCAGTTTTATTACCTTTATCTAACTTCAGTGTGTTTGAGGCATTGTTTTGTTAATAAAATGACCAGAAAATTATTTTAGAGCAGTCCAGAGATTAATGGCATGGTGTGTTTCCTCTTTCCTCCTCCTCTTGTTAGAAACAAATAATATAATTTATTCAGAAAAGAATATTAGGCAAAAGTGATTAAACCAGGTAGGGTAACAATTGTACAAGCTGTGCTTCCTTCCTTCCAAATAATCGGTAATGAAGAGGAAATCAGTAAGTCTGCAAGTGAACTGATTTTGCACAGACAGAGAGAAAATGGCTTTAATAGTGGCAAAGATTTAAGGATTTAAGGAGTGGTGTAACTGATGATTCCTTAGATCCTTAGCAATGCCTTCAACTGATCTAAAGAGATGTGGGGGCAAAGGTTTAAAGCACAAACCCCATCACAGGAGTATGTCCCACCCAGTGCTCACTGGAGAAAGTGATAGAGAAAAAAATAGACATAGAGATATTTGATACTGGAAAATGGGTCTTATTATTTGATGGCTTGCAGTACTGTGACTGAGAAATAATTTGGAAGAAGTCATAGAAGTCATAGGAATTACACTGCACAAAACTGATTTAAGAATGAAAAGCGATCCACAGTGAATAAGCAATGCACTCTGTTAAATCTGTGCCACTCCAGTAAAGGATTGTGTGAGTTCAAACATGAACACGTTCTTTATGCTGCCGCTTTCCTGTGGCAATTGCCAAAGCAAGATGGGCCTTGTTGGCAGTGAGTGTTGATCTGAGCTACTGAGAGTTTGGCAACAAGGTCTGAAACTTTGTTTATTGGGAAGATAATAGTGGTAATGGTGCAGAAGGCAGCCTGGAGAAGAACAGGACAGCTGATTGCTGAGTGGAAGATGTGGTAATTGTCAGAAGAGTTGATAGGGTTAAATTCAGTGAATGATGGCCAAGACAGGCAGGTGGTGCAAGGAGATTTTCAAAACCCTGAAGGGGACAGTCAATGGAAATTTGAGATCTATCACCCTTTCTACCTTCAAAAATCTTGCTTAAGTATTTTAGGTGTGAGAACAGAAATTAAACAGAAGCATGGAGCTGAATTCAGTAAGCGAATTTAACCAACAATCATATCTATTCTCCTTACTGAGTTCCCTGACATGGACTGGTTTGAAAGCCTCACAAGATTTACTAGCTGATTCTGCTGTAGCAGATAAGGGATGTGCTAACACAAAACATGGTCCTTGATCCAAACATTCCTTGTCCACACAGCTCACTGAGAGGTGTCTGAAGATATGCTCCCCACCCCCCCACCCCCCTGTTTCCTTCAGGAACTCTGAGCTTGGGTTACTCCTCCAGTCCTTGAAAGCTCAAAGTGTGCATTGCGAGGCCTTCTTGCCTGTCACTGCCTGCAGGCCTGCATTTGCACCTGTACCAAGGGTAACATTGGCTCACGTTTTCTTCTTGTCACTTCTCCAAACTAACCCAAATTTAATAGCTGCGTGCACCTGATTTTAAACAATGTCCAACTGTTAAACTGTCCAACTGAGGCTGAGCAGGCTCAGACTACAAGTCCCATATGAACCTAGCCATTCTGAGCTGAACATCTATATTGACACACAGAGTATCCTAAAACCAAAATGATAAATTTAAAATTTCTTTAAGGAAGGTACATAGGTAATAATAAACTGTTTTTGTTACTTTCTAAATTAAGGCATATCATAGAAAAGCTGAAAAAATTCCCCATCAGAAAAATATTTTATTAATGATTGTCCTCATGTATCTGAGTATGCATCCTAATTTGTATTTAATATAAATGCTTGTAGCAGGAAAGAAAACTGTCTCAAAATGCAAATTATTTGTGCTTTATAAAAATCCACTAATGTCTCTAAAGTTTATCTGGCAAATAATTTTATCATTTATTCAGCTGCTTTTTGGAACTGCTAGTGCGGATTGTGGTATTAAGATGAATCAGATACTACATTTATACCTTAACCACTCGGTTATCGAGTCCTTTGGTATGTTCTTCAAACTCCACTCCCACAGTGTAGTTCAGTTCGTAGTTTCTGAGAGTACTGAGTGTTTTTGTTTTAAAGTTGTCTCCATCTTGAATAATCTCCTTTGTTTGTTTCAGATGTTTTGCAACCTTACGAGTTGCAAAATCAATATCTGCCAAAAAAACAGAAAAGAGAGTATCACACAAAATTCCAACATCTGTTACTAAAAATAAAAAAGTCACCAGTCATCATTTACATTTACACGTCATAAAAATGGCACTTTATTTAATGATAAATTAATTTCTCAAATAACCTCTTTACCTGCAATATTTCACAGAGAAAAAGATTTTTTTAAAACAACAACTTGTGTTTGCAAGGCTTTCAGCTTGAAAATCTTCCACCAATTGTGCATTTTCTTATTAAGTGGGTAGCTGTGGGAATATAATGAGCAGAGCTACAACATGCAACCAGCAGTTAATACATGCTGGCTTCTTAAATTATCTGAATCTCAAGATTTTTTGGAAGTGAAATAACAAGATCTACATTTCTTTTTTGGCCTCACTCATGCATGAAGCTGTGGGATGCCAGGAGTGCTATTATCATCCTGTGCCTGAGAGCTTTTCCCTCTTCCAGGCGTGCATTATAAATCAGGTAGCTCTTAGGCATATGAAGATACTGATATGTGTCCTGCAGGGTTACAAATGTTGGTCACTCCCAAAATGAGGCCCTCAGAATAATATTCCTTTTCAGAAAATAAGCATGTTAAAATGGCTATATAATCGATGTCATTTTGGCACGTTACTTTTAAGTGGAACCTATAATCTGTGGAAGTATACAAGAAGTTAATTAATTAATTAAAAAATTGCAGAAGTTTAATAATGAATGAAAGAGAAACAATCACATAACTGATATCTATTATAGTTAAACAGCAGAGACAGAAGTAAATTGTAGATAGATGTTAAAGGAATAATGATTCAAAGTAAAAAATTGAAAAAGTATCAAACTACAGCATTTGGCAATTTGTCTTTAATGTTCTGTCTGCATTTTATGCAGTGCTCATCTCCTTGACATCCTTATTTTGTTCATGATGAAGGCTAACATCATAATGTAAACAACTGCTTGCAACTGAATACATTGAAAGTTATCTAAAGGAGAGTATACAGTACTATCATGACAGTTCGCCCCAGACAATCCACCTATTGCCAGCTGCACTGCCAGCTGCAATAAATATTTCTGAACATCTGGCAATGAATCTTAATAAGGTGCTATATGCAAATGAAATAATCTCACATGTTTCTGCAAGAGATTGAAAAATGGTTGTGGCTTTTTAGCCATCCTTTAGTAGTTTTGCATATGAATTAATCATTGTCAGCTCAGCAACGCCACATACTAATGGAGTCCTTTCTGTTTTGGTAGATTCATTATACTACTTGTGAAGTACTAATCGAGTTGAGTGAGAGCATTGGTTTGAGAAGAATTTTTTAACATGGGGAATAATGTTCTTGTTCAGTATTTATGTTCAAGACTTCTTGGGTATATTTTATCTTCTATGTTGGATTAAAAGTATCTCTGGGTCTGATTTATAACCAGGTAGCATAAAATTTAGGTCTCTCTGAGGAAAAAAAACTGTCTAGACTTCTAAAGAAATGCTATTTCTGACTAATATATTAGTCTTGTAGCTCCTGGAGAAAAATTGGGAGGTTTTATTAAAGCATGGTTTTCATAACTGCATGTTGAACAATACAAGCGATAAAGATGATATATTGTTCTATTATAGTAGATTAAAATACTTTGTAACATGTTTACGACAAAACCAAAGTTTCTGGCTTAAAGGGCAAAACTATTCTTTAATTAAAGTATAGAAATACATATTTATTAATTATAAGGATGGATGAATTTTAAAAAAATGCCTCAGAGTGCTTTGAACCTGAGGATTTTAATACTTAAATATCAACCACATGCAAATTTGGGAGAAACAAAGCAGAAGAATATCTTTTCACCCTTTCCAATTCATTACCTTTCACTGATCACAAGCTAATGAAGAATGTAGTCTGCAAATAACCTATAGTCATATGCATCTTTATTTATTTTTTTAATTTATTTTTATTTTTTAATTTTCCCCCACTAATTTAGTGGCAGTTTGTCACTACTATAACATATAACTCATATATGCATGTATGCACAGAAAATCATGGCATACTAGTGCAAACAACTCCTTCATCCCAACCAGTTGTTGATGTTCTTATTGGGAAAGTAGTTTGAAAATGTCAGAAAATTCAGTGAGTATGTCTCCATTAAAGTGTGCCCAGGGTAGGCAATGAATCAAAGTATTTCCCAGGAAGAATAAATCTATATTGCATTCCTTATTCTAACACATTCTTTCTCCTTTATCTTAGGCTATTGAGTAGGTCAAGTGTTTTAATTCTTGTGAACTGTTACTTGTTTTTTTAAGCAGCCTTCTCAGTATCAGATGTCTGTACTCCAGACTCTGTTGTAGGCTGAATCCATCCATTTTTCTTCCAGTTTCCATTGGGAAATACAAGATCAGAAGGGGATAAAAAATACACATTTTATTTAATGTAATAATTTATTTTATTTTATGTAATAACAAAAAGGCGATAATTTATCCACTGACTGAAATGGTTCTAAGGATGCTGTTAAGATGCATATCTTTACAAGTAACTGTCAAATCCCAGCTCTCTCATATGACATCAATTAGTGTGTATCTTTCTCCTGAGATTCCTGATATTATCTTAACTATTATTATTTGTATATATATTCATATATATATATATATATATATAAATATACCTCTAAGGTGTTTGTGTATAGTACTTACAGACTCTCCTGAAGTCATCAGGCTTTTCTCTGTAAATGTAAAAGCTAAAAACTCAGAATAGGGAAACCCGCCTTTCTTATATGAGCTGAAGCTTTGAGGAAATAATAAATACTTTCAGTAGTTGTTGGTAAGTCCTGAGAGTTTATTTTTATGAGTTTGCATGTATTTCTTCTCTGTCCATCTAAACAGATAAATAAATTAAGACATGGACTTTTTGATGGGACTAAAACTAGTAAAAATTCAGCTAAAGCATCATTTTTTTCATCTCAGTCAAGCATTTTCTGGTATTTATCCCTAAGTCAATCACTAGTGTAGACATTCAGGATTGTTGGATTTAGATATCATTACCTGATTACCTGATGTATTAGACTGTTCTTCCTAACAAATGCATTATCTTAGCTTGTGGAAGATGGCTACACAGTATATTACTGATTTTGAACCACTGAATTGTTTTTATAATCTACATAAGTAGCTGTTTCTGTATCTGAGCAAACAAGTTCTCTAGTAACTTGAATCAAAAACTTTTGGACAAAGCTCAAGGAAGCCACAAATCTGATCTTGACTTTGGACAAAAAGTACAATGTACTTTGACTTGAAAAAACTTTTTTTTATCATTATAACTCTTACAGTGGCATCAGGTACTGTAAAAAGTCAGAACAAGAGGAAGATCAAATGCTCAACAGAAGATATATGTCAATGACCATTAGATAGAAAACAAAGAGACAACAGCTGGGAATAAGAAATGCATAGGCACAACTGGGCCCATGAGGGCTGTCCACTGTAAGCATGAAAATAAAATATCTAAATATAGAGTAATATCTTTGGCTACAAATTTTTCGCATGTTTTATACTTAGATCACTGTAATTGCAAGTACATTTCAATTACTTCATTTGTAATGTGATTGACAGAAACCCTTATGCCACAAGGCACAATACAGAAATAAAATTATTTCCATTAATTTTTAGAAAGATTTTACATATAACAATAACATGTTATCTATATCTCTATATAGTTAATATTTTTTATTTTACCTAAAGCAACCATGTAGCCTTCAAAGTTTTCGTTGGATTCCATTTCCCACGTCCCATTGTAATCTGCAGGCATGGTGGCAAGAGCTTAAAACCAACTTCAGATCAAAAGGTGAATCTGGAAACAGGACCTGTTAGGAGAGTATTTTATAAACCTTCTCATATCTTTTTTTTTTTTTTTTTTTTTAAGCTTTATGGTTTTCTAGATAATACAGTTTAAGGGTCAGAGTGATAACCCTAGAAAACTTCGCCTTCATTAACAAAGTTCAGTTGAACAGCTGGCAGACAAGGATCACTTCTGAAATAAGTAGTAATACAGGATATGATTTTATAGTGACCTTTGTAAAGAACTAGTAGCTATTATGGGATACCTTTGAGATATATTGAACACAGTGGCAAGTTGTACAGCACAGTTAAAGTTCCCAAGGTGAATTCTTTTTTTTCAGTTCCTTTCTAGGTGTGACATTTCCCTGTGAAGAACCAACCTTACAGAACTGACAGACCCAGAACTCCCATTTAAAATTGATGGAAGTCTTGAAAATGTAGCAAATGCAAGATAGGACAGAAAAAGAAATATTTCTCTTGAAAATATATTTTCTTTCCTTTGATTTTCATATATTTATATAGCAAGAGCTGTGCTTACACCAACTTTGATTTAACAAAATCATTGACCACTCTGTAGCAAGTTGTACAATGTACAACTTGTAGCAAATGTACAATAAATCAAAGTAAACATAATTAATCTCAATATTACCCTATATTAATCTCAATATTACCCTATAAATAAATTACCCTATAAATTAAATGATTTTAATTACCCTGAAACATAGCAGTTTGTATTAGGAAGGTATTTTTCATCCAGCAGCACTACATTATTGTGGGGAAAAGCACAGATGTAAGTTGTGGAAATAAGCACATTCAGAATGTGTCTGAATAGAGACTTTGAATGTGCAGTAGAACTTTATAGGAGATTACAGTAAGCACTAAAAGCAACTTAATATGAGCTAAGGCTTTAAATTCTTTGGCTTTAATTAATCAAGGTAATTTATAGACAGCTGTACAAATGGAACAACTGGAAGTGATCAGGAGTCCAGTGCTCCCTGCTTTTTTTCTCTCTTTCTTCTCTCTTTTTTATTTATTTTTTAACAGGGATATTATTAAAATTATTGCTAGAAAATATAAAGAACTAGAACTCCAACCCAGAAATAAGGAAATTCAAAAGTTACTGTTCTTGCAATGTCTTTTGCTTTTACTTTGTTAAAATTTAATTATCCACAAAAGGCACTTTAGGACTCCACAGAGGCTGAAAATTTGTACAGAGGTTAAAAAATAAAAACTATAAAAGTTAAGAGTTGCTGGGAGTTCAGTGCTTAAAATACCTTTGAGTGATACTTAAAGAGTTCATTTAAGAGAAGAAGTATCTTGATCCCTACTTACAGAAGATATTAAGAGGGCTTTCAATAAGACACAGGGTTAGGAAACTGCAGTGACTGAAAGCTAAAGATCAATGAATTCCTGCATGAATGCGTGTAGGACAATATCTGCATTCGTAACCGTGTAGTTTGTCTACAGACCAGTTTGCCCATGGAAATTGGTTAACTAATCACTGTTTGAGATCAGTGCAGAAGATTACTTTCTAAAACATGCCTCGTTTCAAGCACAAGTTACTGTGCTGAACACATATGTATTTACTTCCATTGTAAGAATTTTGAGATGAGACACTATGAATGATATGCAGACAGTCAAATTTGAAATACTGTTTTTAAACATTGTTCTACCATGATGTTATGTAATACTTATGCAATAGGCTTGACTTTACCTATCTCTGTGTGCTTTCTTTCTTAGTTTACACATTACATCAACATGCATAAATACATTCTCATTATTTATGCATTTTATGTAGATAGTAAAAGATTCTTTAACAACAAGGAAGAGAAAATGTTATTGCTCCCAAGTCAGCCACTCACAAACACTCAAAATCAGCTGTATAAGCAACATCACTTCAGTTGCCTTGTGCACACGCATAATAATCTCTAAGTGCATTATCACACTGTTTTTCCAGCTGGAAGTTATTCCCTCCTTCAGTACACTAAAGGGATGATCAATTTATAAGCAGGTACTCAGTATATCTCTGAATACCTGGTGGTGGATGTATAAGAAGGAACGAATCAAACTGAATGTGTACATTCACCTTCTAAAATCTGAGCATATGCTAGAAGCTCATGGTGACAGTTTTTATATGCTCATTGATTTTAGCTCTGAGGTAGTTTGCTTCCTCTATAACAGTCGTTTTGACAAGATGTGGAAGTGACTGAAACTGTATCATGTGATGTGATGATCAATAATTAACATATATTATGAACTACAAAAGAAATAGATGGTTCCATTACATATGCAAAGCTAGCCACATTCAGAGAACACAAATTATGAGATTAGATCATCCTGTATATATCAGGCCTTAATTAATTAATAGCATATACATATAATTGTACAGGTTTTCTCAATTCTGCTTTGCTTGTGTCCATCCCATTTTCTTTTTAAATAACTTTTTTTTTTTTTTTTTTTTTTTTTTTTTTTATGCGTGCATTTTGTAAACTCCCTATTAGGACATCTCTAAGCACAGGTTTATTCAACAGAATGGAAATAGCTCTTGTGAGCCCATCAGGTAAATAAGCAACTGGCTTACAGACACTAAATTTAACCAATCAAAGAAACATCTAAGTAGGGAATTAATAAAACATGAATTATTGACTTGACAGAGTTCAGTGATGCTTCATGAGCTTTTAAAGAGCATTGTGTTAAGATCCGCAAAGAGAATTTTTAGTTTACGAATCAATATCTTGATAGGCAATAAAACCTCTACCACATATAAATGCCTACCTAAATCATATGGAGCTAATAGTGCAGATGTTGTTAACACAAATTTATAAAAGCCCCATGTGGATAACTTTAAGTCTGCAGATCACTGACCCACAGTATTGACAGTGTTCTTTTGCGACCGTGCCTTGCCAGTTATACTGGGCAGCCTCTCGTTGCATTTTAGCTTTAAAATTCTGACTTATTATCAACTTCAAATCTTAAGAATTATTCTCTGTGTTTATTGTTTATGCAGCACATACATAGAGAAAAACTCACAAATAGCAAAACAGCGTTTCATTCCTAAGTCATGAGTACACATTTATGGAAATGAAGAAAAGGTGTTATCTTTTACTTGTCACGATAATCATGTTCTCAGCACCCATTCCTTGAAAGGTCAGCAGTAAACTCAGGTGCCATGCCATGTATAGCATGTACAGAATCTTGGGAATGGGAGGAATTAGGTGTATTTTTTCATGTTTTCCAGTATGTATGTGAAAAACAAAAGCTCTAGGCTCATAGTTTGTGTGTCAGATTTCAACCAGGGATAAGTTTTATGGCCGAGTAATAAGAACTTGGAAATAAAACAATGTAATGAAGAGACAGAAGACTGTACATTGTTAAAGCCCAAGTAACTTTGACAGTCTTTAGTTGTGTGTGAAGAAATGAAGATGGTTTTTCTTGTTTTTGTCCTATGAATCAATATTGATTAGTGGCAGTCTGAGACAGAACATCTCATAAAAAAGCCTGAACTGACAGGATTGAGATGTGAGGCCCAAACCTTGTTTCTGTGGAATGAGTCAGCAGTCATGAAAGCCACTTCAAACACTTGCCTTCAGTTCCTCTGATGGTATCCAAGTCCTGCCCGAATGAAAAATCCTATAATGGTGTCTGAAAGTGTTCAGCCGTCTTGCTAGCTGAAAGAGCTTGTGGTGCACTGTCCTTGAGAAAGCTTATGCAGCAAGACACTTTTAAGAGAACTGTGGAAGGAACAGAGGATACTGGTAAAACAGATTTTTTTTCTGTCAACTTCTGGGCATGTCATTTTGAAGAGACAGTAGTATGCTTTCCACTCTGTCCTTACCTCACTTTCATTTTCCTTTAAAACTATCTAATATGTATATGTATCACAGGAGAAGGAATGCCTTGTACTCCACTGATCAGGCCCTATGCTCCTCATGCTTGACAGCAGAGACTTTTGCCTATGGTTATTTGGTTGCTCTATGGCACATAGAAATATGGCAAGCTGCTAAAGTTGTTCTCAGCAATTGAATTCCCCTGAAAGATTCAGACAGGAGCATCGTCATAGACACCTATTATTATTTTAAACTTGCTACCACATGTGGACTCATGTTTATTTTCATTTTTATGAAAATTAATTGCTTGAAATGTATTCAGTGATGGCTGCTACTGCAAAAACTGTCAGAGGTGCTATCTCACCAGGCTTGGGGCTCTCTTTAGGACAAACATGAGTGGTCACATTATGACAACTAAAAGTAACTTGGAGGGAGGCAATCCGCTTCTTGTCAGCATGCAAAATGCCTAGCAGGCCTTGGGGATTCAGCTGGATTAAGACAGGCATGAGCTATGGGGCAGAAAATTTGCTAAGAAATGGCAGGAGCAGTAGGAGAGAGAAGTACAGCAGAAGAGGACCAAATTAAAGGCATCATCTGCAAAATGAGCTCAGCAAACAGCAACTGGTTGCCCAGTTATTAATGGTTGCTATCACCCAATATCAAAGGGCACTAAACTACCTTGGATAATCCTAGCTCACGAGCTTTCTTACCAGGTCTGATACAACCAGGTATAATCAAGCCTGCCTCACTTTCTCAGGCTTAATTAGAGTCTTGGCTTCTACTTCTAAGTTTGCTTGTCTGTTCAGGTCTGGACCCTACAGAGAATAGGAAGTTTGGCCAGTTGCACATATGGTTGTTGACTAAACACTTATTATTTAATGAAAATTCTTAGCTGATCATGCCAAAACAGAAATCTGAAGCAACAAAAGGTTTGTTGACACCAAAAAAAAAAGGTAGGAGGAGCAGCATTCACATCTCAATAGAGGAACATGTCTGATGTCTGTTGACAAAGCAATAATGACTGTATGCAAATGCTCTGGTAGGGTGAGGACATACACATAGCTTGCAATTATGCCATTTTGGTACGTTTCGCCAGTGTCTAGCTTCATTTTAAACAAAGAAGCACAGAAATCTGTTTCTAATCAATCTTCTAGAAATAAAATAATAGGCTTTCTGGCATTGGATATTTTTTCTGTTTTTGATCAATGACTGTCTTCGTTCAGCCTCTTCTCTTCTACTTCATCTGATCTTGTTAGTTTAAAATATAGGTATTATGCTCTTTATTAATTAGAAGCCTTCCTTCTTTCTTACTAATGGCTTTGGCTCGGTATTAGAGATTTTATAATGTACTCATGAACTTGTCACTAAGTTTTATTTTAAGAAGAAATCATCTTGTGGATGCTACTGGATTGAAAACTTACTTTAATAAAAGTGGTTTGTATTTTGAAAAAGTATATTTAAGATACATAATAGCTAATTATAAAACTGATCTTGATTTTTAAAATAAATGGAAAATACTGAATTTATTATTTACTTAATTCTGCTTAGCAGTTTTTCTGTGCTGTCTACCCATAGATTTCAGGGAAGCAGGTAAAAAATGTAACTTCTGTAAAACTAGAAAAACTTAGGTTTTGTCAAGGTCATGAAATAAGCCACTAGTTAGAGCAAGCTGTAGAGCACAATCCTTTATTTTATCCATTAAAGCGTACTTCTTTCTGGGCTGACTGTAATGTTGATTGAAAACCTGAGCCCAGTTTAAGTGCTTTGTCATTGACATTAAGGCTGCTTAAATCTTCTCTCCAAAGATTTCTTCAGGATCTGAATTCCATGCATGAGCTATGCATTAATATCTGTAACTGTAATCTATAACTTAATTGTATTTATTCTGTGGCAAAGTTTTGTAATTGCAACTGCCACTTCTTATCATCATCAGACAAAGGTTGTATTACTCAGACATTGAACTGGAATACTGATTGATAGTTTTTGAATTAAATAAATCTATAGAAAGCAGTGTGTTTTATTTTTCTTTGATGCTTCTATGACAAGCATAATTTAGCTAAGAAAATGTGCATCTCCTTTATCATGTTCAATTTAATGCAGGGTCTCATCCATTAAAATAACATTTTAAAGAATCCATTTTGCCAAAGAGAAATAGTTCTTTTGCCTTATCTGGAGAACACTTTAGAAATATACTTTCAAATACCTTAGACATCAAGTTCTCATGGATCTCATAACTGGTATAATTTGATGATGGAACGATTTGTAGTATGTAATCCCATTTTGCTTAACATTCTAGAATCTAGATGAACAGATAAAGCCATATCATCTGCTGTAATTAATATACAATTTTGAATTCACTGTAGCCATTTAAAAAAAGATTAAAACCATTCTTGTCATAATCATCAGAACATAAAGGCACTGTCCCAGAAGGACTGTAAATTAGGCTCAGGTATATTGATAAAATACACAATAAAATTATTTCATTTTGTTTTCTTTCACTGTGGTACTACCAGAATAGGGCATTTACAGAACTGTTACACTAGTTCTAAAAAAAAGTACTAGATAGCTGAGTGTACCTGTTTCCTAAATATTTTCTGGAAGATTGTTGCCATAAATCAGCTTTAAAACTTCAGCTAGAAAAAAAATAAATTCTTGCCCAGTAACCCCAAAGGCAAAATCTCTTCCAAGGAACTCAGTGTTTTTATGCTGTGTTGTTGCATCTCTCTGAGAACTTTGGCATGTTTTCTTTTTCCTGCTGATTAAGGGATATTCTGTGTTGTAAAGCTCTTTTTTTTATTATTATTATTATTTTTTTTTTCTTCACGGTGCTGTGTAGTTACTCTTTTCTGCCTGCATCTCTAGCTCCACAGCAGCACTCTTGCTGTGGTGCCAAAGGCTCTGGCTTCATTCTAACGTATCCTGCTCAAAAAATGAAACCAGTGTTTAATTCTCTGATGAATACTGGAATTTATTTGAAAATAATCTTATGTAGTAGCAGAGGTGTTTAGATGTCTGCCTGTCCTTATGATGACTTTCCATCTTTATGTTTGCAGATATTTGATAGAAATAGCATTTAAGATGGAAATTTATAGTCATATGTAAAAAAAATTGTAATTTGAAAAATCCAAATATTGTCTGATGTAGTTAAATGAATCCATATACCCCATGTTAGTAAAATGCAACTTGACACTGCAAATGGATATGTAAGCATGTGTATAAGCAACTTAAGATCATTGACGGTAAGCCACAGAATATAACTCAGGATACATTGCTGAAGTTAAGATTTGTCCCAGACATCTGACACGACGGAGCTGTAATAGCAGTGATGCCATGTAGTTCCAGGAACTGGATGCATATACGTGTCCGTGCATGTGAAGCAGGGGTAAGGTTCATTTGTATCCACATAGCTATTGACATTGCCCCTGGACGTCTACATTGAAACAGGGAATTAATAAATATAGAGCTTTCAGACTTTGAGTGAAAAGTACCAAGTACATTTCATGTAGAATGTGATACAAATGAAAATAAACTTTCTTAAAATGTGTATTTTAGAAGAAATTTTATGGAAAGGAAAGGAAAGGAAAGGAAAGGAAAGGAAAGGAAAGGAAAGGAAAGGAAAGGAAAGGAAAGGAAAGGAAAGGAAAGGAAAGGAAAGGAAAGGAAAGGAAAGGAAAGGAAAGGAAAGGAAAGGAAAGGAAAGGAAAGGAAAGGAAAGGAAAGGAAAGGAAAGGAAAGGAAAGGAAAGGAAAGGAAAGGAAAGGAAAGGAAAGGAAAGGAAAGGAAAGGAAAGAAGGAAGGAAGGAAGGAAGGAAGGAAGGAAGGAAGGAAGGAAGGAAGGAAGGAAGGAAGGAAGGAAGGAAGGAAGGAAGGAAGGAAGGAAGGAAGGAGAGTCCTCATTGATGGACACAGCAGTTTATTTTTATCTGACATTCATTATATAATAAGTATAACAGCTTGCCTAGACTGTTGCCAAAAAGATAGATTTAGGAAGCTGAGTGAAAAAGACAGAATAACCATATCTCCTGCTTTAAAGCAGATGAAAACTTTAAAGAGGTTAAAGCTTTTTAACCTCTTCCCTGTCTTTAAAGATTTGACCCACTTGCACCTTCCAGACTGTATTTGTAGTTATCATTATTAGTTGTTTCATTTCACTCTTGTTCTATACCTAATGGGAATTTCCAGATGAACTGAGGTTTGAGCAGAGAAGTGCACACTACGGAACAAGATGGCTTTTTTATGATCACAGATGCAGAATGCTGTGGACAGTGGACAGAAATAAAAGAGCGTGAGCTTGAGAAGTATTTCCTCAGGACCATTACTCTCCTTCTGAGGAGTCTCTCTTCACGGCTGTGAGAGAACAAAGTCCTTCATTAAATTAAATGTGTTACTTGTAAAAATGTATATCTGGTTAGGTTTTTTGAACTTGCTAAGCGTACATAAAAGACTTTGTGGTAAGCTATATATCTGTCAAAAGATGTTTATCTTTGCTTTTGTTGCTAGCAAAAGACAACCCTGCCAAGGAAAAGAGTGTGTTGGTTGTCAGGGATTTTGCTCCATCAGTTCCCAATCAAAGGGTGAACATTCTGGGAGACAGGGCTGCTGCATGAATTAGCTCTGCTATCGTAACTCTGCTACTACATTGCAAATAATTTAGAGAGGCATTTAGAAAACCAAATACCTGCTATAACATTATTGAGCTTGAAAAGGAGAAAAAAAAATCCCCTTTCCTCCTTGTTACTAATTATATAACTTCATCTTCAGCCAGCAGTGCTAAGGATTCAAATAGCACTGTGCTGTACCAGAGATGGTGGCAAAGTACAAAGTGGCTGGAAGGCCCTACTAATGGGCAATTGTAAATTGCTTTATGCCTACCATTCTGCTGGAATATGCTCATTGCCTTTGAAGGCTGATTTGCTATCTCTGTTCAACAACATATCCTTCACTCACATGTGAGTAAAGGTTATATTACTGCGTGGCACTCTGAGATATCTGCAGTTTCAACATACCATTGTTACAACCTTTTATATGGTGTCAGTTAAACAAACACTCATTAAATGGAGTCTGTAATAGGATTCTTTGAAAGTTCAGGTTTAACAAAAGCTGTCCAAAACTGTTCTTCTTCCCCCCATTGATACATATTTCATTCCTGTCTGACCACTGCAGGTTGCTGAGCAATCTACCTTTTGTCTAGCTAACACATCTACGTAACTTTTTTCTTTTGGTCAGTAGGTAGCATTGTGTTTTGTATCAAGGTAGAGAGCTCAGTACCTTGCAGAATCCCATTCAAGTGCATTTGTGATGTGGACAGTACATTGAATTTAGGTATCTAATTGCAGCAAGTGAAAGTATTTGCATTAAACATGAACATGCAGATATCTACTTTTGACAACCTCAGTGCAATTACAGGTAGCTTTATTTGCCCTTTCAAGGAAAAAAAAGAATGGGAAAAAAAAAAAAGTTATTATTTCAGCAAGTACTTTCACTGCAAAGAAATAAAAATTATCAGAAATAAGGACTGAAGTGGCCCATGGCTACAGTGTTACATGGTTCAATCTTCTAAAAATAGGGAACACTTCTACCAGAAAGGAAAGGGATATGAAGGAACCTTGCTAAAGGCTGCTTCTAAGTAACAGCTGTCTCATGTTATAATCCCTCCTTGTTAGGCACATAATTCAGTGTCTTGAGCTGTTGTGCTTTGGAGGAGAACTGTAGAGAACCTTCGGTCAGCTCTGTCATTGAAAGCTATTCTAAAGAATGATAAAATTTTATTTTGTTATTCATTATTTTGTTGTGGTAGGGCTTTTTTCTTAATTATGAAGTGGGGGACCTGTTTCAGCTCAGGACATATTTTTCATATGCCTCCATAAAGATTTAGGCATTCCTCCTTCAAATCTTTAATGTCTGGTGACAGAACGCCTAATTTCAACAACGCTTTTATTTATTTATTTTTTATACTGAAAACCATTCCCTTACTTTGGGGGAATATGTGTATGAAAAGGCAGTTAGCTGCTGTTCCTGAAGTTATGGAAACATGAGTGGGAAGTGCTGCATGACACTGGGCCAGATATTCAGATATTCAAAGTATTTTTTGTGACTGAAGAGGGAACAAGGTTGTCCTAAAAAAGCCACAAGATTTTCAAACAAATAGGTATTTATTCCTTGTTAACTTCAACTAATTGTTAAGCACCTGATAGGGTTTTTAAGTGACCTTCAGCAGGTTAAGCACCTTTCTGTTTCTTTAGTCACCAAAATACAGTTGGAAATACAGTAAAAAATATCTACCACCAAGTTGGGAGCTGGAAACAGAAATGGAATGTTATGTAATGAGATGCTTCTGATGTCTATGAGGCAAACCTGCTGTGTGAGAAAAATACATGATAAAGGATCATACTTGTGTTGCAGAAAAACATTCTGTGAAATAATCTTGTATGTGTGCTTTTGGGAGACATTTCCCTTGCCTTGCTTTGCCCAAAAGTTGACAAGGATAACTTTTTTTTTTTTTTTTTAATGATGATTAAAGAACTGCATCCACACAGTTTGGAGACTATTTTCCTAGAGAACTCTGATGTTCTTCTTATTTTCTGTTTTGATTGCTCGGGAATGAGTCATCTGTTTTTGCATCATATAGGACAGTGTGAAATCTAGTTTACAGATCTTGTTTGTCTAGCTCCTGTCAGCCCCCGTGTCTGAGATTAGTTGAAGCTACTCTTCGCAGAGTTGGCATGATGTGCTACTGCTGCAGTGTTGTAAAAGTGTGTTCTGTGCTTTCTGCTATTTCTTAGGTATAATAGCTCTAAGACTTACCAGTTAGTGTTGCAGAATTCTTTCAGAACAATCTGTCAGTAGCTCTTAGAAGCTGAGAAATTCTCTGTGTTTATATCTAAAATAATGGAACATATGTGTTGGAATAGGGGACTAAGAATGACTAGCTTTCTAGCTAGTGATATTTTACACCACATCTGTCTCTTAAGGATTGTCTTGAGTAATTAAGTGTCCCTAATGAACCAGGTATCATCAATACAGTGGAGAGGACTGACTACATTGCAGTGAGTTACATAGTTGTGCCTGAATATGGCGTCTCCAGGAGCTGCTCGGTAGTGTGTTTGAATACTAGCTGTGTTGCTTTAACATATATATAAGGTGCTTTTCTTCCTTTTTCTTCTCCAAAAATAAACTTGGAAATGTCAGCATCAAGAATGGCAGTGTGTTTCTTGACAGGATGAGTGGAAGATCACAGTCACTTCACAGAAGTATTACTGAAATGTGTTAACTTCTGCCTGCCCTTAACATGCCCAGCTGGAGAGAAGCGTTGGAAGTTGTAATGGTTATGGATAGTAAGCATCGGCATCTTGATAAGAAAAGATTGAATTGAATCATGCTGATTTAAAATTAGAGAAGGGAAGCAATGAACTGCTGTGAGTCTTGTTGCACTTGATTTAATGTTAAATTTCAGTAAGCTCATCCCATATGCATTGGCTCTGAACCCTAACAAACCCTGCATAGCATTATAAGTATCTCCTTTTTACTATAAGGGCACTGAATCGCAATTGAGAAAAATTGGGTGGGAACATCAGGAGAGAGGGACCTTTCATTTTAAATTCTAGTACAATCTTGCATTACCTCTTTCTCCTTTTCTTGTATTTTATCTCTGCACTTCTGTAGTGTTGCTTTGTGTAGCTGAATGGGGGGGAGGGGGAGAGGGGAGGGGAAAAATGGAGGGGGGAAGAAAGGAAGTGAAACTGTTGCACAAAAGCTGTTAAAGTGGTTCCACAATGTAGATAAAAGCATTTTTAAGAACTGCACCTACTGCTGATAATCATGCTGTACGTATTTCTCACAGGCACAACAAGTTCTAAATGTTAGCTACTCCACAATGATTGTGCCCCCATAGCTGACTGCTTGTGCTTCTGCTCCAATCTTGAACTCTCAATTAGTTGAACATTTAAATAAAGTATTTTAAATTTGAAATGCTCTTATCACTATATTGACCTTTTAATTGGCTCAGCATTAGAACAGTGCTGTACCAATTGGCACAATGAGATAAATGGTCTCCAGTTATGTAAATTACTGTTGAGTCAATAACCACAGGCTTTTTTCTTCCTTCTTTCCTTCCCTCCTTTAATAAGAATGTGGCTCTTGAAAGAGGGAATTTCATCCTGCCTCTGTGGTGTAGAAACTTAATCTTCTAGCAGTCCTGTTGAAAGGACTGGCAAAGAACTGAAAAGCTGTTCTGCTTAAGTGTTCTGTGTGGATGCTTCTTATTAACTGCTAATATTGAGAAGAGTGTGGGTCTTGGTAATAAACTACAGGGTACTGAAGGGACTCTACTGTTGCGTGCATTTTTACCAGACAGGAGTAAATTACTAAAATAAACATTTGCTTTGAGGTTGAAAATTTTCTTAAAATACAAACAGCAGTAGCATATAGGTACTATACCAAGATAAAATGTTTTACTAATAGAGAATGAATGGCCATGAATCTTTTATGTGGTTACAGATGAGACTGTCCAAGAAACAATACAATACAATATGATACATGCTAGCAAAGTTTTATGTTGTACTGAAGAACTGTTATGCTTTACTGACCACTTAGCACATTTAGTATAGTGGAGTCAATCAAATGTTAGGCATTGATGAAAGTAGATGTATCTACTGCAGCACATCATTCATGCCACGCTAGTAGACAGTGACCCTCTATGACTCAGTCTCATAAGAGACTCTTTAGGAATCTCATGCACTTTCTTGTTATAGGGTATTTGCTATTCAGCCAGCTCATGCTTATTAAAAAATCAAAATCTTACATAGATCACACTAAGCAATTCCTTCCTATCTTTCACAGTTGCATAAATGTAGACTGCAGCCCTGACTCACATTTCTGTTTGGTTTTCCAGAGCTGCGTACATGGATTAGGCTGTAAGAGGTGCTCTTACATGTGTTTCCGTGGAGTGTTTCAATGTTTTGGATTGAAATGGGAGCATTGTGGTCTTCTGGTGCTTTAAGCAAAAGCCTCTAGGAATAAAGCATTCAAGTTGAAACACTGGAATCAGCCTAGTGACTCTGATCTTTTTAGAACACTTATTTTAGCAAGATGCTTGGGGTAAAGAAAATCTGAGTGGCATGGAGAAAATAGGGAATGACTGTGTGATGTCTCTTGCAGTACAAGAATTAGGAGGAATTACATGGTAATGGAAGGCAGCAGGTTCAAGCAAACAAAACAAGATGTTTCTTCAACAGCTGACAGGATGTGGTGTTTGTTAAATGTTTACATTGATCCCCCAAATGACTTGAGATTTTTAGGAAAGAAAAATACGGTGAAGACTATTAAATACAGATAGCATCTTCTGGCTTGGGTCACAGATCAGTAAAACATAGGAAAACATTGTGGTATAATCTTACTCATAGCATGTGAAAATCACAGAAGTTGGTGTTCTGCATACATGTCACTAAAGAACATATCTGAAGATGAAATGCTGTAGGACATTAAAGGTATTTCACAATTAATTAACTTTAATTTCATAATACTTAATATTAAAAATACCTCTTTATATAATGGAATCTGATTCGTATTCTTTTGTGCATGCAAAATATTTTGGTATCCAGCAAGAAATCCTGGATTTCTAGAATAAACAAATAAGAAATTAATAGTCCTTTCTTAGATATACATGTATTTTGCATACATCAGATTAGATTTGCACTCACATCAAATATCTAGTCTTCAAGTGCTGAGATAAATATTGTATACACTTATTTGCACCCACTAAAATTAATATGTATGTTTTGAATTATTGATATAAAAATCAATTCCCAAATGAAAATGTCTTCTATACAGATTACACTATTTGAGGCTATGTAATCAACATGTTCAAAAACATTAGTGGTGCTAATTTTTCTTCTCTCTTTCCCACCCTTCTCTCTCCTACTGTTAAAAGACCATCCAGTTCTCTGTAGATCAGATGGTGAATAATCTCACAAACCATGAAAAAAAGTAGCTGAAGGTCCCACTAAAAGTTTATTGCTAAATTAAGTTGAAAATCCGGTGAAGATGAGAGGAAGTATAGGACTCAAGTGTCCCTTCTGCGAGGAGCCTCCTAAATCATTACTCATCTGCCCAATCTGCTGTGAGACAGTGGACAATTTAATTCTTAAACCTGTAAGAATGCTTAGTGTAAAGTATGTTTAAAACTTGCTAATGTCATTGCAACCTTGGATTAGTACAACAAAGGTTAAAATAAAACTATAACTGAATTTCTGTGGAAGACCAAGAAAATGAGTATGAAGTTTGATTCCTGAGCAAGCCTGGATATGAATTCACTGTGAAGGCACTTGGCTTTCAAAGTAGCTTTGATAGTAAGCTTTGAAAGTAGGCTGATATTTGTCAAGTAGTTGAATGTTATGCATTTAGTAAGCACTTATTTTATGGAGGCAATTTTAAATCCCAGTGTATGATAACATGTTGCTAAGGGTTTAAGGAAACAGCATGGCTAATATTATACGTAGTATTTGGAGGGCATCATCGTGGAAGCAATGAACAGACAGGATTTCCTTTTCCAGACAAGCTGGTTGCTGCAGTAGAGATAAGAGGTTACAATTATAATGACAAGTAATTTAGATGATTTGAACAGAATATATTCCAAGTTCAATATTTCTGAAGTTTCTATATTTGATGTATGTGAACTACAGAAGTACTTCCAAGCCTGCCTCTTCTCTGTAATTAGAGGCAGGTTACATTGCTTCTGGTTGAGAAGCAATGAGTTACTAACTACAGTGCTAAATTTGCCCTCGTACCAAATGGCCCAAAGGGGAATAAAGCTGTCTGTTTGACTACAATAATAATAGTTTTTAACAATTGGATTTACTTAGCTAGATGTTAATTGATCCACTTACAACCTTCTGCAAAAAGAGTTTATGAATGTTACACAAGATTGCAAGGAGCTGGAGGCAAAAATTAGAAGACATCTGGTGAATTAAGGGTTATGAACTGCCAAGTGCTATTGGAGGAAAACCACATTTAAAAAAGGGTCTGAGTCAGTACTGAACATAAAAAAGAATTATGCAAAGTTTAATTGTGGATAGTGGTGTGAATCATCTTTTTATTGTGTAGTTTCAAATTTCACATGAGAGGGAAATAAAGGTGGCCTTAACAAATTCAGTTCTGTTATAAATGAAGAGTTAGAGTTGATTCCTTATTTTCCATTATTTGCTATCTTTTCTCGGGGTTGAAGAGTGCAGATACATCTGGAGGGTGTGCATGATTATGAAATCAATAATTTAGAAACTCGAAGGCAAGAAGTTTTGGTGTCCTTTCAAGCAAAACAAATGACTGATGCACTGAGATTTGGCAATCGGGATATCCTCAACCTTGTGTAAGGTGATTAACACTTTAAATAGACAGCTTTTTGCAAGTTGACTTAAACGGAGCTGTATTTTTAGCCTGAGATATACAGGTTTCTCACCCTTCTCCCTCCCCTAGAACCTTTCCATGGTATTTAACCATAACCAGTTCTGACCTTTCCCACTCTAAGTACAAGAGAACTTAATCACAATTAACTGCTGGTCTGTGTATCAGTCAGGATAGATATCCATTTAACTGTAGGAACAGCTAGACAGCTAACACATGAGTAGCCTCTCCTTATATCTGGTTGACTAGGGCCAAGTGCAGTTCCCAGTGCTATACATGTATATTGCCAAGAAATAAGCTACAAGGGAACCTAAAGGAGACAATTGCATTACATATGTCTGTAATTCTAGGTTGTATGAACATCTGTTGCAATAGTTACACAAGAATTTACCTGGGAGGGAGTATTTTTCACCTGTTTTGTTACACATCACATGGGGTTGTGTGATTATCATAGATAATATTGTCTGTCTACTTCCTTATGTAAAAGACAGAACTTTACAAAATTAAATTAGATGTATATTACAGTACATCTGGTGCCACATTTACAGTATATAGTACAGTTGAAATACCATAGTTCAGAAAGTTTATCACCTTTTTTTTACAACAAATGGTTCTGGACCTCCATTTCTTCATTTGTTAGATCAGACTGGTAACATCTCTGAACAAGTTTAATAATACTGCATATTTTAGAGCTGTCTCTGGTTAGTAGAGAATGTTGTAACTTGTTCACATTTGTGCAATGAATGTCTAAGATTTCTCTCAAGTCTTAGCACTGGGCTCCCAAAGCAGGCCAAAGCAATACTATGTCCAGGGGTTGCAGCACTTTGGAACATGTTGGACGCTGCCATAGCATCTTCCCCACTGATCAAGTCTCTGAAAATGTCTAATAACAGTTGTTGTAGGACACACTTTTAACAGTGTGCCTTCTGCTAGAGGTCTGATCCATCAGGCATCCTGCATCCTTGAGTCTTTTTGAACGTGATGCGAGGTGCTGGTGCTAGCTGTATATCCAGTGTATTGACAGTCTGAAAATACAACTTCGGTTTATAAATCACTATGAATGTTTATAGTGACTAAGTCAGTGGTAGAAACTGCTAGGCCAATGCTTTGCTATACATGTATGCTGCATAAGAACATGAACACAATGATGTGTCCTAATAAAATTTGCAAATGATACCATAGAAAGCAATGCTAGTCATACCTTTTGTTTGGCATGTGTACAATTATTACTTACTATTTGTTTCTTCAGAATGGAAAAATAAATAAATAAATTAAAAAAAAAAAAGAAAAAAAAAAGAATGGACAGGCATTGGCTAAAGCATTTAGAAAGCAATTGCCCCTTGGCCATGGTTCTTTAAGTGCTATTTTTCTAGACTGCTGATCCATATCTTTACTTAATTTGGGAAATCAGACCTTCATTTTTGGTAGAATACTTTCAGTGAAGTATTGTTCCAATGGAGCTGATGCTAAAATTCACACTGACCTCAGTGAAATCAGGATTTCCCATAAGCCACATACTGCAGTTTTTTCACTTCCCTACAACAATTCGTTACCTGAAAACAAGACTACCTTAAGGTCCCTTGCTAAAGCTACGGAAGGGTAATTTCCATTATGAGTAAAGCATGTGCTCACAAGTATCTTGCTGTATACCAAACAGCCTCCATTTTGGTGTCATCAAGAATTACAGTGCACATCCATTTAAAACGTTCAAAAACTTTAATGGGTTTTATTTTCAATTACTTCTTTAAAATAATTTGTTAAAAATATTTTATTCCAACTATACTGTTCTAATGTAATCTTCATCTCTGTGTTTACTCTCTTGTCATTGACGGTCATTACTTGTGCTTGGAGATTTGGTGGCAAGTCTGTAAATTCTACTGTTCTTCATTTCTGTATCAGCAGTAGGCTCACTGTACCTTCTTAAAGACCTGCTTACACTTGACTCCACACACTCTTATTTCCTAGGAAGAGAAAATAATTAAAAAAAAAAATACAACTTTTACATAAGACATGCATTATAAATTCACATATATGTCCAGCTTGAGTATGCAATTTCTTATCAAACTAGATTGTATAGCTTGTACATATTTTAGCCTATTTTTTAATCATAAAATAAACCAGCAGGTTTGGGTTTACTTTCTGGAGAAAGGTGGAATAAGAGAAGTTATTTTGGGATCCCAGAATTTAAAGGTCCAAATGTGTTCCTGGTGCATTATTCACTATTTGTGTGTGCAACTGCTTAAGTCTTTGAAATGAGCGTTCCGTATTTTAGACACATGAACAAGTTATTTGGGGATGGATTTGAATAACAAATTCTGAGTCTGTATGTTGATGATTGGTAGTTCAAACCTACAAAACTAGAGAACAGCTGAAAGCACAGTCTAGCAACAGGGCAGTCATAGCTAGGAAAGGACATGTAATTGTATAGGTCTATAAATCCCAGCATGGCAGTGAGTTTTGACTGACCTTGGCCATACTGGATGCCTAATGCTTTCCACTTGTCTTTTGTGTTCCACAATAGGTTTTTTAAAAATCTCTACTTGCTAATCATCAGGTCATAGTTACTTGCACATAAGCAGATACATTGATGTTTGTGTCTTGGGCATTGATTTGCGAGGCTTACTGTTGTCCACCTAGCCTTGCTGAAGATGCAGTTTATTTTTCTCTGTTACTGAAACTGTTGAAGTTAGACCTGAGAGTTGCACACAATCTTTGTGGGGATTTGTGGAGGTGTTGACTGGTTTTGCTAGAAAAAGAAAATGGGTGGGGCTTCCTAAGGGACATAAAGACAAAGATTATGTGTGACCTAGAAGTAGGGTAGCACTTCGTATTTCAAGATAAGACTTTTAATTAAGCTGTCAGAATATTTTGAGGAAATGGGGAGCAAAGTTAACTGGAAAGTTATGCCCATTTTCTTATGGGCGACTTTGATAAAATGACTTATTAAGAAGAACTTACACTGGATCAATAACCTTATTGGCATATGTTGCTAGCCTGCAGCAAGAGAAGGCGCTTCATGGTGAATTGATGAAACAAGCAGACTGATACAGTGATTTTAGCTGGGACCTGTTTTGTTCGCTTTATATATAGGTAACCCAGAAGAAAGAGTGTGCTGTAAGTGCTAAGAGATCTGCTGACAGTGATAAAAACCTACAGAGCAGAAGCAATCAATACAATAGAAAATGGCAATAAAACTCAAAAGGAAATTGAGAATGGTCAAATAAGTCACTCACATAAAACAGAATCTAAAGAGGAAAAAGAACTACGCAAAGTACAGACCATAGAATGAAATGGTGAAAATAGGAGGCGATAAACTACTAAAGGATGTGGTACTGCTTTCTACAGAACCATGGAAGGAATTAAATTAACACTTGGCTCATTGTGTAAAGTTCAATAGGATCATAAAACTATCGAAGTATCAATTTTTTAGAGGTAACTGTCCATTGTACCAAAGTACTCTCAAGAGTACAGGACCTAGTAATCTTAGCTGGTCAAAAATAAGATACTAAACGGGACTCTTTTACTGAATGTTTAATGGACAAAGTTACACTAATGAGAATTCAGAGGAATAAAGAGGACATTTTTGAAGTTCATGAAACATAAAAAGTGATAAAATTGAAATATTGGGGACTGGTCTCTAAAATACTTGGGTACTTCCCTTGCATGAAGTAACTTTGTACTGACTTCTGTGTACAGACAGATCATGGTAAATTGTACGAGTGCCAATTAGTGCAGTGATGCCCATGTAAGCTGGCAGGTATGAGACAGAACTCTCCACAGCCTTCTGAAGCAGCAGCCTCAGATCTGTCAGGTAACCTCAGGGTACCTCAGGGCACTAGACAATAATGTGTGAGCAATGGAATCTCATTTTATGACTTCTAAAATAAACCCCCTGACAGGTTCAGGCATAGAAAGGAGTCTGGCCTGGAGGTCCACGGCCAGGCTGCATGGCTAGAGCATGAATCAGAGTAAGGATACAGAAATCTGGGCGAAAGAAATTGGTGTTGGGGGCAGCGAGTGGGAAGAGAGAATGAGTGCAGAGCTGTCAAGGGACAGGGACTAGGATTTGCCAAAATGGAGGCCAAAAAAAAATCTAAGAGCAACTAGTGCCATCGCTTCATGTGAGTTGAGCGCTGCAGGGAGTAAGTTGAGCTTCAAGGCCAGACAGTGTGGGGCTAATTACAACCCCTGTGCCAACAGAGAACCTGGAAGGGCAGCTGCCTCCTGTCACAGCCCTGACTGTTGTGAGTTTGGCAGGCGGTGTGCAACTACTGTAGCCTGTTTGTGTGCAGACAAGAGGGAATGCATACACGCAGAAAATTTTGGAGTCTCTTTTTCATAGGTTCACCTCTGCTTTCATTGAGACCATTACTGCAGCTGTAAAGTTACTTCCCTATTTACCTGCATTATATCAGATGGCAAGGTCTATCACATACATTCATTTTCCAAACTGTTTTCTGGGACTTCCAGTACTTCCTGAAACTTGTGTGTAGTAATAAGGGGCTTTGGGAACTTTCACAAAGATTCATTTATAACTCCATTACTGATTTGAAAAAGAGAACATTCATTTTAAATGCTGTGTGCTAATAGTACTGATCAGTGGAATGAAATTGAAGTTGGATTTTATTATCTCAGCAGGAAGAGTTCATTTTACCCACACTGATGAGAGTGAGGATACTATGAAGAGCTGTGTAAGAAAAGAATAGACGTCTTCTTTCAAATCCTGTTATCTTAGAAAAGATAGAAATGGTGATCTGAGAGAACATGACATGTCAGAAAACTTAATTGCTGTTTTAGTTCTCTAGGCTATAATACAGTCTAGCCTGTAATTATTTTAGAAGAACAATGGCATATTTCCCCCTTATGGCTTACTGTTGGATGTGTACTTTCACAAGTTCCCATACTGTGTATTTTATAAAATGTACAATAAATGTCTTCCTCAGTGTAAACATTTCAAACTGCTCTGTTCAGACAGACAGTTAACACAAAGAGTACTACTCTGAAATGAGGCAATCTCTGTAAGGAACATAGAAGAATAATGGTGCCAAATGAAACGACTGCTTTAGAAAGAAGTCAAATGCAGCAACAACTTAATTATGTCAAAGAAAGACAAGATAATATAGCACACAGCTTGCTGCATTACATCTAGCCATTTGAATAAATAATAGGATGGCGTTTGAAACCTATTACATGATCTTACCAGGTGCATTTCATCTCCTTCAATCCACTGAGTCCAGCCACGATCTTCTTTTTCTCCTTTCTGTACGCAGAGAAGCTTATCTCCCTCCCAGGATACTGTGGTCTAACAAAACAGGCATGTTCAGTGCTGCTGTAGAATTTCCTGATATTATGATTAGTTTCCTTAAAGAAAACCTACTCTACGTTATAATAAATGATTAATGAATTTCATAAGAATAATTGCAGAGCATTATAATAATTAGGATAATTATAAAAGATACGAGCTTAAATGGCAAGTTGTTATGCAACTGCCTGATAAAACTCAGAAGGGTGAGATAAACTGTTTAACTGTAAGAAAACAAACAAACAAAAAAAACAACACATAAAAATCATTGTGTGAAAGTGCACTCCTTTCTCCTTGCTAACACAACATCAAAAGGGATGTGCAGCTGTATTTGTAAGAGGAGCTAAAAATCTGAGATTCAGTTTCTTTCCGCCATACAAAGGATTGTCCAGCTGCCCTACCCAAACATAATACCCACATACTGGCAGCTAGGGATGCACGAGAAAGGCTTTTACTGCGTGTTTTTTTTTTTTAAATATATGTATATATGCATATATTTATATACGTGTGTGTATATATATATATATATATATATATATATATACACACACATATATGCATATATCCCCCCCCCCCCCCCCCAATGTCTTAATTTGTCATCCAGGATAGAGCAGAGTGATTTGGAAGTATCAGTAAATTGATAACTTTGCCATCATCCTGCTTTGCCTAACAGTAGCTGGAGAACTACTTGAGCCAGGTTTGGCAGAATAAGAGTAAGGTGTTGCAGGATTCATCACAGCACTTTTGTGAACACCTGTGCTGCCCTGAGTTATTGATTAATAAAAATACCAGAATGTATGAGGGTGCATCTTTCAGCTTGTTGCTGCGGTTAGTATTTACTAACAATTTGATTTCACCCCTCCTTAAAATAAAGGGAGCAATATTCTGTAATTTTTTTTTTTTTTTTTTATAAAAAGTGAAGACAAGAGAAGTGGCAATTTGTAATGCAGTTCTGGTGCTGCAAAAACTTAGGATAGTTGAGCATCAATATTAGCACACTGCTTTTAAATCAGCTTGTGTGAAGTGAATCTGAGGACTAACTACAGAATTACTGTCTACCTTGTTAAAGTCTTCAAGCCAGTACCTGTGTAAGTAGCCAAATATGGAGACAAGAAATCCTGTTTGATTTTTAAGAGAAGTCAGTCTACATTTGTTATTCTGGGAATTACAAGTTCAGCATTCAAGAACTGCGCAATACTATTTATTAAATTTGTGTATGTCACAAACAATTAATTCTTAAATGATAACCACGAGAGCCACCATCTATGAGTACAGCCAGCAGTCCCCACCCATGGGAAGCTTTAGACTAAACAAGCATAGAAAATAAACCACTAGAAAGAGTGCCAGCATAGATAATCATAAGCAAGGCATTATTAGTACTCCTATACAGTCTGTTTGCACCACACGGGGTTGCTTAAAGACAGACTTTTTTGTCCTTGCTAAAAATCTCTCATTTGTAGAATGCATTGCCAAGTTGTTCTGTTTCTCCTGTAAAATAATGTATTTAAACCTAGTAGTAGATACCATTTTTTTTTAAATGTTATCTTCTTTTAATGTTTAAAATGCTCACGCAGGAAGGGACAACACATTGTGGCAAAGCTGTATTTAAGAGAGTTAATGTGATCGCCATAGTTTATATCCTTTTCCACATCTGTTTTGATTCTATGCATGCCCATTTGGAAAGTGGAGGGAAACAAATAACACTAGTTAACATCTAAGACTTTCTGATGATTCTCAGAATCACTACTATATCAGAAAGTGAAGATTATTTCTTCCAGTGACCTACAGACAAAAGGGATACCGTGGAATAAATCAGTTGTATGTGTAGCTTTGCTTAGTAACAGTACTTATTTCTATCCCTTGAGTACTAGCTCAGCATAGCTGAGTCATTAGATTACCTGTAAAGTTTTATTTCATAGGTTTATATGTGAATTCACAGGCAATATACCATGATAAAACAAGAACTTTATTAACACTACTAACATGCAAAGTTAGCTCTGGAAGTTACTAGTCCTGATAATACTTCACTAGCTTAGTACACTTGGGGGCAATAGAGAAACGTTTGTAGCAACACAAAGAAATACTAACTTTTTTAGCCTCTAAGGGTTTTAAAAATTGTTTCATCTCAGAAAACAACAATTTTTTTCTCTTGCATTTTGTTTTTTCAATCAAGATTAGATATCGCTTTTGGTGACTTGGTGACAGTCATGAAGAGTAAAATACCACAGACTGTTAACCAAGCTGTTTTATCAGAATTCCCAGTTGTCATCCTTTGCCCTCCCTTTCAGGCATATAAATACTGAAGGGATGTGAGTAAACCATACAGTTTCTGATTTTTGTATGTGGCTCTTTTGCTATGAAGGTTATAAAGGACAGAAAGTAGTGCTGGAGAACACAACATTTTCTCTTTGTTAGCAAAAACAACCATTTTACGACAGTAAGATTAATCAGTAGCATTTTTATCTTTTCTTTCTTTAGGTCAAACTCTAAAGTCTGAAATAATAAAAGACCCAAATAATACAAAAGACAGAAGTTCCCCTTTTACCTCAAATCAAAGAGAACAATATGCTCTTCAATTCCAAATATCTCTATAGAGACACACAGAGGATGGAATTGTTACAGCTGGTGTATGTGCGGCTAATAGCTCACTCTTTACAAACAGCCAAGATACAACAAAGCTTGCCTTACAGCATTTCCAAATATTTGAGTCAGAACATAGTAACAACATTCTAAAAATACCATTGTAGGGCAACTTTTGGTAAATATTGGCCCTTTTATTGTATGTAAGAGCAATGATTTAGAGTTTACCATTTGGTGTATAAACTCTCCTTTCCTTGTGAATACAGAATATCAGTTCAGTGACTACTGACTGGGAGAAATACTGTAGCTTCAAAAATGTAGGTTATCTTCTGGGTTCATACCCAGATGAACCCAGATGCTCCATACTGTAAGTGAGAAAATGAACTATTTATGTCTTCCTTACCATTTTCCACTTTCTCCAGGAAGACCCCTTACATTTTTGTGTTAACCTAATGACAGTATATTGGCAACAAAGAAAAAAAATATGTCTGGAAGAGAAAAAAAAAAGGTGGGGAGATACTGTAGGCAATCAAAATCTCCCAACAGGGAGTGCTTGAATTCCCTTAGATATAACATCTGCCTTGAAAAACTGTCCTGTGCTGATATATTTTTTAAAAGCTTTATTCTTCCAGACTGATCTTTTCCCTTGCATTTCCAAAAGATGGACAGTGTGAAAGAGAGTGTTAGAAATGTATCATGTGTCATTAGTCTGTGTATCATTTCACTGAGCTACATGAACACTAGCACCATGCAGTAATTAAAGGAGAATATTGATCAAGGGTTTCTTACGCATGTTCTTGAGTCTCTTACTGCCTGATCAAACTTAAAACTTAAGACGAATACACACTAAGTGAAATAGCTGTAATTCTGTAGGCAACTTCACCAGAAAATGGTGATTAATGTGATTAGTGGACAGTGTGATAAAAAGTACTGTTAACTTTCCTTGTGTTCCTTCAGGAGATAAAGTTAGCCTTGCCTCAATTTAACTTGTCTCAAAAATTCTAACCAACAATACTGCACCTCTTTGGGATTATGTACTTGGTTATATACTCTTGAGGTATAATAATGGGGCTTATCTGGGAGGTGAGGATGACAAACCAAGGCAATTATCTTATGAGGCTCCACTGGATTAAACATTGTCGTTAAGTAGAGGGAAGAGGCCAATATCATACCAGTGGTCCCAAAGACTGATGGTATTTCTGCCTGAGCACCGCTAGCTAGAGATGGATTACTTTACAAAAAAAAAAAAAAAAGAATTATACTGAATTCACTAATTATATTATCATCTTTGAAGCCTGAGAATACAGTAATTATTTAAATTTTCTTTGGTTTTATGATATGATTTATATGGTTTTACACTATTGTGCACTTAGGTATTTCTTTTTATTACCTGGCCCCTCACATACTTCTGTTAGTGATTTATGAAGATTTCAGTTACAACACTGTAGTCCTTGAAATAAAAAGTAGAATAAATGAAAATTAAAGTACTCTCATTACTGTTTTCAATTATGAGACAGAGATTTATTAAATGAAATATTTAGAAAAAATAAAACAAATCTATCAAGCATGTATTTGCATTTTCTCTAGTTGCAGTAACAGTAGTGAAGTCTTGCAGAATTACAGTAGATATTACTTTCAGCTTCTAGTGGTAAATCATATTGACCCACAGACAGAGATATTGACTCTTGTAATTTACTGAAATACTCATAAAACAAACTAATTTATCAGAAAACTCTGCACTTCCCAGTTTGGTCTAATTGCAAGAACATCTGATGCTGGCGCTGCACAATGTTTCTCATTCCCATGTTAGCTGTTCCTAACGTACTTGTTGGTGTTATGCACTATACAGCTGAAGATACCTAATGCATTTTACAGATGAATGAACTATAATATTTTTTTAAATAGTCCATGAGCATATTTTTGCTGATGCTACATAGATTTTTGACACTGCATTTACAAATATGAATTGCAGCTACCACCCTTCATCAAAAATGTGTTATTGATTTTCTATCTTCAGGAGAAACACAGCTGTACAAGTTCTATTTTTCTTCTACTTCCCTTCACAGTGCTGTCTCTGTATTACGGTGCAGCAAATGACCGCACTGCCCTACAACTGCATGACATAGGCCATTTTCCTTCTCAATCCAGTAATTCTGTGTTTATGAGAATAACTAGTCATTTACAACTGCAATTATGATTTAAGAAAGATCAAACAATGAAAAGAAATTGTTTAGGTCAGATGACACAGGAAAATCCAGTTCAAGCTGTGTCCTGTAGTGTGCTTTTAGGTAACACCAAAGGAAATACTCTAGTATTTTTGGTCAAACATAGCTATGTATCCAACTAGATATTTATTAGATGCTCAAGATAAAGTATTTACATCTCAACTAAGTATCAAAGTGATATAAAAACATCTGATAAGTAGTTTTCAGGGGGAATTTTTCATCAACTGAAGTGCTGATGGAATAAAATGTTGGTAACACAAACAATAAAATATAATGGTGAAAGTGCATTCAGTAAGGTCATAGTCGCTACCTGTGACTTTCTGTGTCAGAGGCATGCTGCACACTGCTAACGGGAGGGCTACAAACATGTTCAGTTTGTCATCTCTCCAGCCTGTAAGTCCTTTTATCACATCAAGTCTGTATCTGCAGCTTGTTGACAGATTGTTAAACTATTGAGAAAAGAGCAGATTCAAGCAAAAAAATACTTGATCTCACACTAATATTTTTCTATTTCTCTTCCAATTCCATAATTGAAATTAGGTAAATAAGTTTATTTCTAATAAAAGTCAGATCCAGGAATATTGGGAACATGCAGAAAATCAAATGAGGGAATGAAAAATATAGGTAATTTTTCAATGAAACCTAAGTTAAACAAGATTATCTACCCAGAAAAGTTTAGACATTCCAGAGCTGAAAAAGTAAACTTACCATTAAGATGTTCAGTCTACTTTGTAAGTCTATTTAAAGAAGTTCACCATTTTCTTACAATTACTTTTTCAAAGTAGACTTTCTAATTTATGTTTACTTCAGCTGTTCATTGTTTTTTACAAACTTTTTAAGTAAGTCTCTGTAAATTAGGTACTTTCTTTGCTCCCTACATGTGCTATGGTAACAGCTCTGTTAATGTGTGAGCTACACCACACTACAGACCTTGAATGAAAAATCCTGGAAGATACAGTCATGGAGATGTATCAGGCACTGAAAAAATGAGAATCAATTAGGAAATAGAGTAGGAATCCATTAGGAAAAGGCCTCTTCATCTTTCCTAGTAGCCCAGTAATGTTTGGTGGTTTTATTTCTTATATTTTTTTTGAACTGTCCTGATTCTTGATAGTGTTTGGGCTCTGAGATACCATATCTGAGATCAAGGTGGTGCTATACTGGAAAAAATAAATGGCTTCCTATGAGGTCACTATCATAGTTAAGAATGCAAATGGAAATACTGCTAATTTTCACAACACATTATCAATTTACATGGTCAATTGGTTGTAAAGTATAAATCCTTTGAAAATATATATGATCTTAAAATTTGATTCGAAAATATAAACGGCCTACATCTCACTACTTCTCATAACTTATTTTAATTATATTAAGAAGGTATCAAATTTTCTTGTTAACATAAAAACAGTTTAGGATGATACAGATAAACAGCTAAAAAAGCAGCATTGCCATCTGAAAAAAATCACATACAAACTACAGAAGCATTTCTTATTAGCCATGAAATTTATTCTATTGAAACAAACTTACTGATTGCTTATTCTGTTCATAACCATTCCACACACTCCAGGCTCTTTTCAAAATTTAACAGAACCTATTCTAGTAGTATTGAAAATAGAGATACGAAGTTATCATAGTTTTAAAAAATCTAACAGAAATAAGGGTTCAACGTGGTGTTTCCCAAAGAGCCAAGTCTCTAAACAGAAAATCTGTGGACTAATTACGTCTCTTGTACAGGAAAATATCTAGCAAACATTCACCAACAGAAAAATTAGTGGTAGGATTCCTGCACATCATCTTAAGATATTGTTGTTGGACAAAGGCTATACATATTTAGCTATCCTTTAGCTGGGGAGGATGGTAAAGACTGTACAGATCTTTCCTTCCCATAACAACTTCAGTTCAACCCTGCAGAAGCACCAATAAATCTAACCTCCCATTTAATCCTTCCTGCTTTAAGCCAAGCAGCAACAGATCTCCCGAAGTTAGCTAACAGGAAAAGGATGGTGGCACAATACAACACATTTCTCATTACTTTGAGAGGCTGGTGCATGACATAACGGGTTCCTGTAGCTATAGGACTCTGAAATATGCCTGTGCCATTCTGAACTTGCTCAGATCATTACTGAAAAGACAAGCTGGTTATAATGCGGGCATTCCGTACCTGACCGATAAGCTTACTGAAGTTCGCTGTAGTCAAAAAAAAAATCAGACTCTTGTATAAGCAGTGTTTTGCTTCTGTGATTGTCACCATCTCCATTGCTAGCAAACAGAATTGTAATGACAACTTTTAGATCAAAGAGTAAGCTGCTGTAGCACAGGGTCTTAAAATGTTGAACACTGTTGGTCTAAATGTTATTTTGAATTCTTGCTCATAAGAACAATGAGGGAAGGCAATGACTGGAGACATATGCCAGGCTCCAGGCTACGCAGGTGACAACATGTGGGAGAAAGAGTAGAATAAGTATTCTGGGTAGTACATCAAGTTTTATTTCTTAGGAATGGTAATCTTTTTTCTTACTGAAATAAAACTGTAAGAATCCATACAAAAATAGGATGACTTGCTTATATCCTACATCAGAAGAAACTACAAAACAATAAATCCAATTCACTTTGTGCAAGGATCAGAATCAATTCTAAGACATTCACTGTTTAATTTGATGTGTATAATTGAATTACCCTCTGTAAATTTAGCAAGATGCAATTGTACATAACACTAATGGTTTGTCATTCAAAATCCAATTTGATAAGTTGGGTTCTCAAGTTTTCACCTGATTCTTTGTGATGGCACACACTGCATTCATCATTCTCTGAACTTTTCTGGATGCACACAAAGCTGAAATACTATGCCCATCCAAAACCTCCTTGCCCACAACACTTTCAGAATGTTAGCCATTGTTTTGTGAGTAACTAGCTCAAACTGTTGGTTAGCCTCAGGTATTCGGTATGAATCCCGGACTGCAAGCTTTGAAGTTAACGATATCTTAATGCATATGACAAAATGTTCTAGAGATCTCATCTGACATCATTGTGTAAATGTGCTGAACAGATCACTTACGGATAACAAGCAGTACTGCCAAAAGGCCAAGTAACGTGGGAAAAACAAAACAAAAACAAAAAACACCACAAAAACACAAAACCAACAAAACAAGACAGAAAAGAAAAATGGGAATAGCATCTCATTAATGAGCCTCAGGGAGCGAGAGAGGCAGAGTCAGATCCAAGAGTGGAATTTGTTCTCCGGTTGACTGGAGAACCATTCTTCCTCACCTGGAGACAGTAGTTTGTAAAAGGTCAGGAGTATCAACACAAAACTACATGAAGACTACTTCCTTTGAAATAAAATCACAAGAAGTCAGAGATTATTTCAAGAAGCAACTGGGGAATTCACATTTCTGCAGAGAGAGGGAGCAGTAGATTTGAGAGAAGACTAGTGTGTATGTATATACACACATTAAGTACAGGCAATCATAAACACATCTCCCAGCAATAATCATTCTAGAACAATGCTTTTTCCATTATAGTATATGAGAAAACACTTACAAACCCAAATCAATAAACTGAAGTAATTTTTAAAAAGAAAACGAAAACATTTGAAGATGTGAAGAAACAAAGGATTTGAATCAGAAGGATCAAGTAAAGACATACACTGCTGATCTTGCATCTTACTAGAAAGACAACTCATTTTTGAGTTTTCTCATCCTGTTGAGGATCCCTAGTGAAATTCTAAGTATCACTGGTGATTGCTTTTTTGACAGCAAAGTAATCATTCCAATACCTATTCTAAACTAGATTAAGAGCTGTGAATTCCATTTGTGGAATAGAGGAACCCTGCCTAAATAACAGTTAAAAAAGTTTAATGAGCCATGTAATTTTATAATAGGGTTTTATTCTGACCTTGCAGCAGTGTAAATCAAATTATACCCAGACCAACTAAACTTTATTGTGTTTTCCCTGAATATAAACTAGACAGGAATCAGTTTCACATCAGGCATGTTTATTGTTTAAAACAGCGCCCTGATCAGCCTCAAAGACCCTGCCTCAAGTAAGACCTTTCACTAGGATATGGCACATGCAACTGGCAGAATGGTTGCTCAGATGCCTGTGGACAATCCTTATGAGGCTGTCTGAACATTAAATGACTATATACTTTCAGGAAATTATTCCACATGGTAATAAGTATGATTGATCTGTTAAGTGAATTCCAAATCCCCCCACCTCCCATACACCCTACTTCTGACTGACATACCAAACAAATGTGCTGTGAAGGTGCATAAAGTTAACTTTTCTGTTTCATGTCAGATCCTTTCCCATTCTTACATTTACTGTTAACATATTTTACATCGTAGGCATCTCCTCGACTTCCCTGTTTATTACTGACCGTGAGAAAAGGAAGTAAAATTATCTGAGGATGAACGGGACATGCTTTTAGAGACAGATATCAACTAATTATTGTTTCAACAAGCTTTTGCCTCTTTGGTGCACAACACAAGTTTTCCACAGTAAAGCTCACATGCTTGAAACAAGGTTTTATCGTTAGTGTAATAGCTAAAATGCTTGCTAAATTAATTGTAACTAGAGACTATGGAATTTATCTTTAAAATGAAGAAATTTCATGATAGGGCTGGAGATTTCACTGAGAATGAAGATAGCACAGTGAAATACTCACTTCAGGACAATACCTAAGTCATAGTTACATATAAACTTCAAACTTCTGTCTGTGTACACTAACACCTAACATATGCTACCAGTTAAAACCAAAACCAAACTCTTGAAAGTAGTGGAAACTTTAGCACATGGTCCAATTCAAATATCACATCACATGAGAAATAATGTGATACAATGTGTAGAAAGAAGGCCAGAACATTAATATTGTAATTTGCACCTTGTAATGTCTGCAAAGAAAAGAAGATGCTCCTGAGTAAGCAAACTTTTATTTTATCTTTGTAGTTCAAATTGCCAAAAGTTTTAACAACCCTTAAGTATAACGATTAAACTTGCAGAAACACATCTTCGTGTTTCTTTGTGCCAGAGAAAATCTAACTTCCACCTAGGAGATAAAATCTCTAGGGAACAGCTTTGGGAGAAGTATGATAGCATCAGGAGCGATACATCTTGTCTGCATTTCCTAAGAGACAAAGCTGTGCGGCAGCATGTCCCACACACAGTTTCAGTAGTGCTTTGAACACGTGGAGTATCAACTGCCTTTAGGCAGCACCTTGCGCTGTCATTAGTGCTCTCTCCTGTATGGTCAACTATCCTAATCTTTGGTTTTACAAAACAGAGAAAATCTAGGTTCTAAAGAAGCTAATTTTCACTTCCCTAGAGAAATAAAACTGTAAAGGAGATGATATCACCAACTGGTGTTATTTATATCCCTTAAGAAAACAGAATCACCTAAAAATGAGTGTCAGAAAAAAGTGACAGTTAAAGGTAAAAACAAAATAAAACAACTGAATCTGCTAAGGTTTACCCAGCTGAATTAACTCCCTGTTCCAAGTTCAGAGGTTTCCAGCAGTGACCAACTACAATAAGGAAAAAAAAAATCCAAAGTGAAAGCAAGGAGAAATTCCATACCATCACAGGAGTATTAATTAATCCCTATTCTCATAACTTCAACTTTCTTCTAAAATTAGAATCAGCAAAAGTTTTTAGCCTTTACTCATCATAAACTATTGACGTGGAATTATTGAATTATTGTAATTATACTGTACCGTGACAGACTCAAAGGTGTATTTTACAACTGAAAGGTGAACAAAGTTTTAGTGAATTACAAACAAGATCCAACGTGTTCACTGTGCTACAATTATTTTTACTGTGCTACTATTATCACAGAATTACAGAATCACAGAATTTCTAGGTTGGAAGAGACCTCAAGATCATCGAGTCCAACCTCTGACCTAACACTAACAGTCCCCACTAAACCATATCCCTAAGCTCTACATCTAAACGTCTTTTGAAGACTTCCAGGGATGGTGACTCCACCACCTCCCTGGGCAGCCCGTTCCAGTGCCTAACAACCCTTTCAGTAAAGAAATTCTTCCTAACATCTAACCTAAAACTCCCCTGGCGTAACTTTAGCCCATTCCCCCTCGTCCTGTCACCAGGCACATGGGAGAACAGGCCAACATATGGGAGAACAGGCCAATTTTTACATCTAACTCTAGTTAGATGACTCTTAAAATATATTTTTCATTAAAAGAAACATGATCCATGAATGATTTCTAAGGTTATTTTTACTAGTCTCATGATGATTGCTCTGCTTTATAAAACTAATGTTTAATGTGTAATTTGTCTTATCCATGTTACTTTGTACTTCTAACACGTTGAGCTTCTTGGAAGAACAGCAGGATAGCAAGGAGAGAACTTGCCCAGTGGTCTCCTCAGTTCATAATATAGATAAACGATTCATAATCTCTCCCATTAGACAGATTGAGTATTAATGATTAAGCCATTTATGGTGTGCAGTTTCACAAGCTATAGATGAAGAAACGAAACATTAAGAATCACATTCAACCTTTGTTTTTATGGTGGCTTTCCTCATAACACCAGTCAGGGAGTGTTCCAGTATCTCTTGCATCACCTCCATGATCCTTCCTTAACAAGGCTTCCAGCCCACTGGAGTTATTTCATTGCAAAATGCAAGCCTTGCCTGACGGTACAGTTATCAGATTTGGACTGAAGTGGCTTCCAAAAAACAGCTCCTTGTACTGTTTTCCTTTGGAAAAGCTGTGGTTTCACCAAGAAAATAAATCTTTAGTCAGAAAATTGAACTATAAAGTATGATACATTGCTACAAGGCAACAGTCACTAAGAGTGACCTTAGTTTTAGGGCTGCAGTTGGTATCTGCTTATGATGTGGGAGGTCATGAAGAGATACTGAAGACTTCTGAAAGCTTTAGTGAAGTTGTATGTCTAAGTCATTCTCAACAAAGAAACAACCAGTTAGGGTTAGCAAGACCACTTTTTTTTTTTTTTTTTGAAAAGGCAAGAAGATGAAGCTACCTCCTCTTTCCAAGGCTGAGTGATGTTGCACTAAACAATCAATATACAAATTGTTTAAGCAACACGTGAAATCAGGGTGATCTAGGTTCCACCCCAAATCTAATACCTGCTTTAGTTACTAGGATAGTCTCTACATTCTTCTTTCTGATTCAGCACTTTGAATTCTTCCCCATCACTCAATTTAGCAAAATAGGGTAGCTAATATTGACCTGTTATAAATAGTGAAGTGTTAAGGGTATTTTTCAGTGAACCAGAAGTTGTGCTGTATTTGTTCAGCATTTCAAAAGCATGGCTGGTCAAGGGCCACATTTTCATGTCTTCTGAATGAGATTTTTCAGCACACCAGTTGTCTGACACAGTTTATGAGAACTCATTGCAGGTATATGCTAGCACAATTACTTCATTCTGCCAAGTAGAGGATGTTTTAGTCTGGAGCTCAACGGTGTTTAAGTATAGATAATGCTTAGCTGAAAACAGTTCTGTACTCACACAAACCAACAGTTCACTGAATTAAACATGGAGGACTCAGACATTTTTAGCACTTGAGTAGATGACTTGAACATTGCTATCGCTATCTTTGACAGTACTTTAGCCACCTAAATTTTTCCTTAGGCTCATAACTGGTGGATCTGGACCTCATCACCTTGGTGAAGAGCTTTCCAGTAATCAAAAATGCATTATGACATTATGCCACTTTACTTTACACAAATATACTTTGATTCTCCCATTTGTGACTTTTGTATTCTGTACTCTTATCATGTTTCTACCTTCTCTAACAAGGAACACAGAGGGGTTAGCTGAGGTCCTTGCTTGCTGATTAGAGGTTGTTTTTTTTTTTTTTCCTGGTCTTTGGGATCCTTCATTTCCTGCCTTACCATTACCAGAGCAAAAGTAAATGTATATACCCTAACATTGGAGAACAGTATTTTGTAAATGGCAGTATTTATCTGTGAATGGAAACCTATTAATTCCATTTTATATAATTACTCCTCTAGTCTCTCCTGAAATAATTCTTGTGCTTATCAACTTCTTCACCGTGGGATATTGCAGGCATCATGCTCTTGAACTAACAGGAAAAAAATGTCCAGTCATATTCACCTAAAGAACTTTGTATTCTCAAGTTTTCTCTGTTAATTGGTATTTATCAGTCACAAGTTAGAAAACACCGTCTTTCTGGCAAGCAAAAAGAGCTCATAAGGCAGAGTTGTTGGTGTTTGCTTATTGACTACAAAGATCTGTTCCAGAAGGCTAATTAACGCATCTGCTCTACCAAATATGCACAGAAAGGAAGGAACACAAAAACAAGAATAAGAATAGCAGCAGGTTTCTAAACACTTGGCCTTTGTTGCACATGGGGAAGAGCACCTAGACCTGCAACTGTTCTTGTACCGTAAAATATTAGTCTACCAAGAGATTCTGAAAACTCAAATGTAAACATCTTTCTGTCCAACAGATATTCCCATGTAATTGAGTAACATTTAATTGAAATTACTATTAATTAATTGAAAAAAAGTCACAGGAATAATTTTAGGAACAGACACATAAAATGGCTTATAGATATTGTCTGTGAAAGGCCTTGGATTATTAATAGTCTTAATAGTCTTTTTTTTTTTTGGTCAGTTGTTACAGTTCTAATGCTTACCATGCATTTGCGATCATCCACCCCAGCTAAATCCTCCTCAAACTCCTTCCCTACATCAAATTCCATGATGTAGTTTCTAAAAGTGCTTAGCGTTTTAATGATCATATGATCCCCATTCTGAAGGATTTCTTTGTCAGGTTTTAGCAAGTTTGCTATTTTTCTTACAGCAACATTTACATCTGAAAAAGAAAAAGAGTTATTTTAATCCAGAAAAAGTCTACCACAAAAGCAGGCTTGTAGCTCTTGGAAGGACTAAAATGAACATGGATAAATAAACATCCAGATCTTTCAGGCCAGATTGCTTAAAAGGAAAAATCCATAGCCTAATTCTTTTAGCTTAAATAAGTTTGTCTTGATTTGCTGATTATGTGGAACCCTAAAAAACACCACTTGCATTTCACAGTTACTAAGGGTATCAGTATTTCTATAGAACTATTAGCATTTTGCATATTTCATCAAATGTAAACATGCAGAATAGCATCAAGTACATCATTACCTCCTTAGCACACGTGAAACTTTAAGATTATGGTTGGGTTTGAAATTTGAAATCTGCCTCTTACCTCTTTCAGCTAGGTAGTTTAATCACTGTAAAATTAATCGTCAAGATGTTAAAAAGTAAAGACTGCTTAAGACAATCTTGCATACAGCAAATTTTACAGTGTATTCCCAAAATAAATATTTATTGCAAAAATGATTTATTACTGTACAAAGAAAAACAGGTTCATGTCAAGACTAAGACAGGTAGCATTTATTGATTATTTATCAAAGAAACATGAAAGGAAGCTTACCCAGTGCTTTCAGATACTCCTCAAAATTGTCATTGCTGATCATTTTCCAGTAACCATTGAAATCTGCAGGCATCCCTACTTTGGGTAATTGTTGAAATCAAAGACTCAGAACAGCGTGTTGATTCTGCACCTCACAGCTCACTGCCTTTCTTTGTGGCAAGTTTGAACTCTGGTTTCTTTTATCTGTTTTTTTAGACCATGTAGCTATGCAAGTCCTTCTAATCCGATTATTGTTGAAGTGTTGCCTTTAAATCCTTCCACAAAGCTGAACTTCTGAGATTTCTAATGACACCACGATAACTTGATATAAACAGAATGAAACATTCACCTTCCCTATAGCTTCTGTAAGGCCACTGATTATCTAGAGATCCATTTTAACCATATTAACTCTTCATTTTTCAAGCCACTCGAAAGTAAGATCTTTTAAATGGCTTTAGTTTAAGTTATTACCTAAACTCACAGAGGATATGCACCAGTGTATTTGTTTTTTTTTTTTTTTTTTTTTTAGGCACATCCTACTTACTTATGTTCCAGCTATTTTATGCTACCTTCTATTTGGAAAACAATCGTTAAGACCCTTTCAGTGGAAGCAATCTGTATCTGGCATTAACTTGTTCCACAAGCTCCTTAATTCTACCCATAGAAGCTGTAGGGCCGGCTGAGGGCTCAAAACAGGCCAGTTAGAAGCTGTGGTTAACACCGTTCGTAATAAATGCTGCATCACAACACAGTGCATGCTCTCAGTTAATTTAAACATTGGAACACAGAGATTCACTTCTTTTTTGCCTTTTTCAGCCAAATTTAGTTCCCTAATGTCACTGTTGTGTATGTTGTGTAAGCTGTGTATGCCCATGTTTCCACCCTCATCCAGTACAGCGCTATACTACGTGAGCGGAGTTCTTTATTTCAAAGGGATAACATCCAAACAATTCTAATGCACTAGACCAAAGGTCCTTGCAGTTCCAATCCCTGATTCTGGCAGTGCAAAGGAATAACTCTCCTACATTTTAGTAATTTGTAGAGCAGGAACCTTCAGAGTCAAACGTGTGCTTTTATGTCAAAAAATAATTTGCATGTTAGTGCCACTACAGAAAGTGTCAAATGCTAGCAATCATTCATTGACAAGATGTAACAGTAATTTGCTTTCAGACAAGCCAGCAGCTGGTTTTCAACATAAAGTCCGTTGCAGTAGTGCGTATTCTACTACACCATGGTTTTATGCAGATCTGTTTAAGAAGTAAAAAAGGAACTACACCTTTCTAAGGCCTCAAGTCAGGTTTTTGGCTGTTTTCCTTCCTCTTCCTTGAGTATCAGAAAATCAAAGATACTGCAGTGCTTTTATAGCAACCTTCACATGCTCGTTGTTGCTCACAGAATAGCTATCCCCCTGATATTCTTTGAAGGTGTCTTCTGTTAAAAGTGAGCTAGATTGGACCAGAAAAATAGGCAATCAACATACAAAAGAATAGATTTGTCAAGCTAGCCTTAGTGCTCAAATACTGAGAAAGCCTCTTAGCTATTTTAATATATTTTCCCTCATGTCTTTTCAAATGGTACAGTTTAAACTCCATGCTGTTATCATCACAGTACTTCTCTATTTTGGCACAAAAACAGTATCTTTTTCATTTTATTTGTTCATCAATACAGAGGACTATGCTGAATTAATGGTTTTCTTTACAAACAGATGCACCTAGTCTAAGTAACAGTTCTGAAAAGAACAACTTACTGAAACTTTAGTGTGTTATATTCAAACTGCAATGAAAAGTGTTTGTTTTTTTTCCTTCCTTGTTTATTTGATACCACCTTTTCCTATCACTTAAAAGTAAATACACCTGTAAAAAAAAAGACAACATAACTTACATTTTTTATACAACAAAAATTTGAGCTTGACTCTCTGGCCTAGTAAAGATTGGACATGTTTTAGTATTACTCATGAAAAAAGTTTTTTTTTTAGGGTTCTCTGAAAAACAAAAATACATTTTTTTCCTTTTACATTGCTACCATGACAAAGGAACAAGAAAATACAAGATTAATTAAGAAAATAAATTCATCCATGGAGAATATCAACTACATTTTGATTCACTTTATGATATGACTGACAACATTAACTCACTTTTTCAACAGCAAAAAAGCTGCTAATGACCCAGTTCTTTTGGATATGTTATGTATTCCACAGCTTTGGCAATTACTTACTCTTGGAATTACTTATTCTGGATCACAGAGGCAAAGAAATACTTTACATTTAATGATAAGGACTGTCTTTCATTTGTAAATCAGGAGATTTACAACTGACATGAATTGTGCATGCATTTTTAAGCACTTGCATGAAAAAAAGGCTTTATTCTATCTCTTGTCCTAACTGCAAAAACACCACTTGTACCCATCAGAAGCAAAAATTATTCGGGGGTCCAGAAAGTCAAAAGCTTAGGAGTGTTTTTTTTTTTTAATAGATATACATAAACATTTTAATATATATACACATTTTTATATGTAAAAAGATATATAAGTAAGAAAAAGTTATGGCTCATTTAATTTTGCTGCTTCAGAACAGTAAGGCATCTTCATTCTAAACTGCCTGTAGGATTAAAGAATTACAGTTCAGAAAAGTACAATATTTGACCTGTAAGTATTACTGGAGATTATTATTTATTGCTAAGATTTTATTTCTTCTATTTTTAATGTATTCAACTGAGTGTGCTGATTGGATAAAGCACTGCCACAAATGAAAACATCAATTTAAAACACCACATGAATTCAAGAAATTTTGGGCTGATGTATTTTCCCCTTATTAGGGGAAAATTTCCAAAAATTTCACATGGAAAAAAAAAATGCAATGTCTGTCCTCTCCACACACTACTGGCATCAGTCATTTAGTGGGCTTACTGTTGTGTTATGCAACCGAAGAGGCTGAAGCAAGTCACCTTCATTCTTCCGCTCACTTTCTTCTGTGTAGATATTATGGTGTGCAATGTAGGATATGACAGAATCTGGGACAAGATATTTTACACTTAATCCTCTGCACAAGGCATAACGTATCTGTGTTGCACTTATTTCATTCTGAATCCATTCTTTCACCAGAAAGATATTGTGCTGAAATTTAGTTAAAAGTTCTGATTCACTGATATACTGAGCAGGATCAGAGCCAGCACGGCTTATACAGACCAACCCAAACTTCTCCACAATTTCTTTGACATGCTCTTTCTTCCAAAGATTGGGTGTCTGAAAAGTCTGTAGAAAATCAGCCCCACAAAGCAGCTTTAATTCTGGTAGAACTGTAAAGAGAAAAATAAATGAGAGATTCATTAAAAAAATCCATCTCCACACATCCCCAGATCTGCGCCAATAAGAAGCATGTGTCTTTGGCCCTTCAAGGACACTTTGCTAAGTAGTGATCTGCAGCTTCCACTAACTGTAATGGTATAATATCCAAATAATTAAAATAATCCAAATGTTACAGTGCTCCATTTTCTGATAAGTGCAATAACCCTTATTTCAGGCTATGGCATGTCTGAAGCAGGGAAATTGTTGCTTGTTTCTGATCAGCATAGCTCAATCAATAGTCGGGCAAACAAATCCTAGTTTTTTGCAGTGTTGTGCAGAGAGAAAGGAGAGGGTAAGCTAAGGAGAAGTAATACAAAGGAAGTAGCTGGATTTAAGAATTAGCAAGGCCTAATGAAGGATGGCTGTTGTTGGATTACTCCAGGAAAAAAACATTTTAAAGGTGACAGCAAAGCTGTTTGCGTAAGGCAACTAAGAGACCTGAAGTGCAGGGAATTCAATTCAAAGCGAAACGAAGACAATCATCTATCACTTGTAAGCAGGAAAAGAAACAGGGCATGTGAAGCTATGCTTGGTGAATAACGAAGGGACAGTAAATCCTAGCAGAACAGTATATGAGGGACTGAGAGGAACTTTTAAGAAACATTAGATGTTAATGGTTCTGGAAGTCCTTTCAAAGCCATCTGTAACACACTAGTTTTATCTGACTTGCTCTATTTTACACTGATTGGGATGCTACTTTTGAATAAAAATGTTGAACTCAGATGTTAGGGCAGCTCCAGATTTTCATCTAACTTTTTCAATAAGACTACCTACAATTTATGCTACCATAACGACAAAATTTTCAGAACACAGGCAAAGAACTATGAGCTATCCTGAGACTTTTCCAAGGTATTGTAAGCATTACAAGCTATCAAGTACAGAAAAATAATGAGTCTCTGAGAATAAGTTTGTTTTAGCTGTTTCTGATGCTTACAGTTTGGACACTAATAACCAAACCAAAGGACCCAGTAGTCTTTTCTTTTACATCCTAAATGGATAGCACAAATAAGTTATTCTAAGTTTAATAAAACCACAATATTTGTCAATACCTTTCCTTAATGAACCTTTTTATTTGCAATGCATACTACAATGACCTGATTTTCGTATTTGAAACAACTTTATGACAGTCAGCAACAAAGGAATCTTACAGTTTAGTAGACATACACCTAATAGAAAAATAGTATGGAATTTCGTACCATTAAATCCAACTCGAACTTTGTGAAAGTTTCCATTATATGGAAGAGCCTTCCTTTAAACTTCACAGAAAATCCTGACTCAAGAGTTTTAATCAATTCCTCATTGGTTTGGTTGAAAGGGTGATGTGTTGGGAGGGAAAACTGAGTGTCAGTTGCCTCCTGTTAGAAAGTTTGTGCTGACCAACATACATTTTTCAGAGAGGGAAGGAACTATATTCTGATCTGGCGTTCTCAGTAGCACTCGATCTTTTCCCTGTGCTCCATTCCATTGCATGCTAGCGAACAAATTAAGGGGAAAAACTGTTCCATTCCTTCCTGGTGGGCCATGTGCATATTTTTGCCCTGTCTGACAAAGTGCTCAAGGCTGAAAAAGTAAGTAGCAACAGGTTGCTAGACTTCTTCCTGTCCACACCAACAGGAAGTTCTTTGGGATTAGCTGTCCAATAGAATATGAATAGTAAAAATCCAGCCACCATGTCCCAGACAAGGAGTTCTGTTTCTTGTCAGTCCTTCTTTTCACCCACTTTTTGCTGTAGTTTGTTTTTGATTTTAGGGGAAACCTGTGCTGGTGACTGATTGAATCTATACTAAGAAACTTAAACAGGAAAGAAAGACTAGTTCAAAAATTTTCTGTTATTTTTTTTTTTTAAACAGAAAATGCCATAAAGCTTGAAAAAGCTAAAGAAAATAATACCCAAAGGAGAAATTTTACATCAAGGAAAGCTGAAATAGTCTCACCTGCTTTTCCACTCACTTTCCTCAATGTGGTAATGAGAAAAACGTGAATTCTCACTTGTCAACAACGATAAACCCCATCAGACAAGATTCAACTGCAGTCCAAATACCAGAGACTTTTTTTCCTTTAGCTTATTCCTCTACCATTTCTAATGATAGAACAGCCCATACTTTGGAAGTCTTTGTGTAGCCATGCATAACTTACATGGATCATTCATGTACAAGCAGTGCTGCAACACCACAGGAAATATGTAAAGTATCAGAAATCCACCAGTACCCTAGCAAAACACAGAGCTAGGGAATATGATAAAATAGGAAACCAAAAGCTAACGGTGTTTCCAGAATCTGTCATACTTCTAATGCCAGTAGAGACTTTTCTATCCAGAAATGCAGTGAAACAAACCAACAAAACAATGCCTTAGCAAAGATTTGCCATCCATATACTTTGTTCATTGTATAACATAAGAATTACAATTATAGATAATCTCCGTATTTATTGATATTCTTTCATAATATACTTTATACTTAGCAGAACCAGCAAGGCCACAGCATACATCTCTGACACAGCTAAACCGATGCTTATAAAACCAAAAATTAATACAACCCTGGAATAAGTCTCCTTATTGTAGAAGAGTTGTGGAAATCTCCTTATTGCGTGGAAATTACTACAAAGTAACTGCACCAGTAGTCACGCTGGCATTTGGCATGGCTTGTTTTTGGCAGGTAGCTCCAACCTGCAAAACTTAGCAGCTACTGTGTTCAACTTCATCAATTTGTTCAATCTGGTGAAGTTGTATGGTTTTTAATGCTGTTTTTATTGTTTTAACGAACAAAGTCACGCTGAGACCTACGAACCAACCTGTGTAGTGGGAAGAAAGGGAATTCTCTGTAGATCCTTCTAAGGGCTGTTTGTTCTTTATGAATTCCTTCTTGTACTGCAGCAGTCTGAGCGATTCATTGTAATGGTGCCTGCATTTAAAAAATAAAGGCTTCTGTGTGAGATAATCCTCTCAGAGATGCACAAAGCGATTACCCAGTGCTTTCAGATTCAGGAACACAGTCTACTTTTATGCACTTTGGATTTGAATATAATTTGTTAAAAAAAAACAAACAAAAAAAAACCACCAACACACTATATTCCTTCTACCCCAAGATTAGTGGAAATGTAGTTAAATTTAGCACAACTGCAAACAATCCGTGTAATGACATTTTGTTTTTCAGTTCCTTTTTGAAATTCTACTATTAGGGAGAATTTTGTAGCAACATTATATTTAAAACTTTATGGAGGTTTTTGCTAGGAAAAAAAAAGCACACTTCAATCACACTTCAATCAGTATATTTAATTTCTTCATTAAATAGAATCCCTCAGACACAACGATGTTTCTATAATGCCTGCTTTTTAAAAGTTTTCACGAGCTTCCTCTCATCCTGTTCTCCACAAAAGCATGTTCCCTGAGCATTCACCTTGTGCTTTTCATTTTAATTAAAGTGATCACAATCCCCAGAAATTCAAAATACATATTTCTTGTATGATTTTGCACACTTGCTATGCCTCTAACTTTACTGATTTCAGATCCATGAGGACATGCAAGAATTATTTTGTCATTTTCTGGATTTTCAATTACTTTATTCTTTTGCTGCTCTGCATCACTGGTGCCCCACTGTACGCTGGTACTGCCTCCTCATGGTGGTGGCTCCTTCTTCGACTCTGAGGGCAAGTGGCAACGTTAGATCCATACACCTCAGCTTTCTTCCTTCAAGCACAGCCTTGCCTGTTTAGAACAGCCCCAGTCTTGCACCATCCTGAGCCATGATTATGCAATGCTTGTATTAATTGGCACAAGCCAACATCGCATCAGGAAGCAAGCATATTGCTAAACAGTGCGGTCACAGCTGAGTACGAAAGCCAGCACCTTATGTCTGTCCAGCAAATATATAAGCAAAATGACTGCAGGGTCTTATACAACTGTGTCAGAGCAAAGATTATGGGTGACAAGGTAAAGTTTTGCCCTTAACTCTGTCCAAATTCAGAATTTATACAAAGCCATAGATAACCTTTTGAACATCTACCTAAGGAATGAATTTATAGTTTAGTGACTTTATAAATATACACTTTTCAAATCACGCTCAGTACTTCAAGCCACAGTAATAAGTTGCACAAGTGCCAAGAATATACACCTAGCCAGGCTGCATAATTATCTCCAGTCATTTTTGGTGCTCAGCCACTGTCTAAAGGAACTGTATAGACAAGGGGTGCGGGACATATGGCAGGAGAGAGTAGGTAGCAATAGCTTGGCCTGTGCCTTCCTACATTTCTATTTTTGATCCTGCCTTCTTGTAAACAGGCTGATGCTATGTATAGTCAAGTACACTAACTTCACATCATGGATTGACATTCTTGGGCCTCGATTCAAAAATAAGCTCTTTTGGCAAAGAACTCACTGCAGGACTAACAGCACAAGTAATGCAAAGTCTTAGCTGCCAAAAGGTCTGTTCAGCAGACGTTTCAGATGCTGGGGTAGGGAGGATTATGTTACTTTAAAGAGACACCAAAAAGGACAGATTGGCTTGTCAGTTTATCAAGCATTTTCTGAACTCTGCATGAAGCTTCAAGTATCTATATAATTAAAATCACAAGCACAATTCAGAAAATCTTGTTGGGTAGGACATACCATGATTTAATTTAGAATTGGCAAATTTCTACCTGCACTACAGTTAAATCTACATTACAAGAGGAATGATGTAGGTCGTTGGTTAGTAGTTCTTCTGACAATATTGTATGAAAATAAACCACTCCAGCAAGCACTGGGACAGTCTTCAAAACTTCCATACTCAATGTAAGAGGCAACTAATGGCATCACCACAAGTGGGGTATCAGCTCTGCTGTTTGAAGTTCTTTTATGCCGTAACTATTTGGAATCCTCTGCATAATCCACAGCTTCTGATAAAATACGACAACATCAGCACACACAGGTAAAAGAAATACTGGAGGACAAGGCCATTCACGCCTCCCCTTCAGGGCACAATGTCCTATTACAGTTAAGCTTACAACTCAAACCACCGGAAGGAAGAGACATCTAGGTACAACAGGTTTTGACTGCCTTGCAGTAACAAAATCTCTTCCTACTGCTACTAACATTTCCTGCCTGAGGGGGCTTACAATGCAGGTGGCAACGAGTTTAAGTTCTAACTAGGGGAGAACCTTAGTAAGGATCTAGCCCTAAAACCACCTCTTCTTTTTAGTATTCAAATGTGACAGTTACTGTGTAAAAACCAAAGCACTAACCTGTGCCGTTTCATGAAGATGCTGCTTCCCCTTTCAAGGGACAAAGTTTACAAAGGACAGGGTTCAGCATTAAGTTATGGCATTGGTTCAAATCATTAATATAGGTCATTGTTTGGAAAAAAAAAACGCTTCAATGTAATTTCTCTCCTTCGTAGGCATACATTTCAACATTTTGTCAATTTATTTATGAAGCTAGTGGCTTACTTTCTAGGCAGAAAGGCAATTTGGCTGCTCATGCCACGTTGATACTATATTTCCTAAGGAAAAAGTTATGCATAGAGGTTTTATTTACAGTACCTCTTATCCTAATTTTTATATGCAGTACATTTTATCCTAACTTTACCATCTACAAACCCAATTTTGCAAGTAGTATTCAATTCAGTTGGAGCTGTGCAAGATCAAAGCCTGTAAGTAGGATCACCTGATCAGTAGGATTTGTGGCTCCTTCTCTGCAAGGATTTAGTTTTACAAAGTGAAAGTTTGGAGGAGAAATCCCATACCCAGCTAACATCGCAGGACAGAACTGTTGGTGATTTCCTTCACTGGTGCATACCACTTACCAATGTGATTAGACAAAACAGCATAAGACAGACTAGCAGGGTGTCCTGAGTCCCCTCACCACACTTTACTCCTATTCTGCTGGCTAGAGGGAAGGGAATGAAGCAACTGGATGTTTATGTTCACCCAGTAAACCAAGGAAAAGCTGAACTAAAAGGCTGCACTAGCTGTTTTGTACACTGCATGTGTTTAGCAAGTACACAAGGTGTTCTTATGCATGCTTCTGTGAAATAACATCTTTTTTTATTTTTATTTAAATAATGGCTTTCACCTAAAGCCCTAAGAGCTTTTTGGGCAGTTGTTGGAAGGCACATGCTAAAGCCTTCAGCTATACAAACAACTGTTTTCAGTTAGAAAGTTAGAAAATCTGAGCAGGAATAAGAAATAATTAATACTTCTAACAGCACACTTTCTTTTTTGAAAGACATCCAAAAAGTCTTTCACTTTAATGGTGCCTGTAGACTTTTGTAGTCCCTATGTTTCCAGAAGGTGCTCAGCACAAGAAGTTTGCGTTTTTATACCTTGCACTGTAATGCATTTGTTATCAACGGCAAGCATATGGGGAAAAGTTGCATTTCTAGGCAGGCTTTAGACATTGTTTTATTTTTCCTTCTAGCACAATAACAGCAAACTCAGTGATTTTGTGGAGAACCTCAGCAATTATAGGCTTGGGTTTAACTTGCCATTAGAGTTAATACAAAAAAAGCTTTTCAAGGAAGTGCGAATAGATAAACCTGCAGGTATAATACTGCCAACATAGCTGATCTAGAATAAGCGTGCTCCGGACAAATAGAGCTGTTTTGAACTGTTAGTTTCTGATGGAGATCTCTCTATTACTTGCTTAGTGACTTAAAAACTAGAGAAATAACAAGAGAACCAAGACCTTTGCTGCCCAACTCTTTCAATGACTATGGCTTTCCAGGGCACATTGTTGTCAAAGAGGCTTTCCACATGGCACCTAGTGACTTACATGGCACAAGCACATCACTATGCAGTGCAGTACCAATACACAGGTTTGGGGGAAGCCTTTCTGCTTTGCACTGGGAAATGAAAGACTCCAGATATGGAAATGCTGATTACATAACATTTCTCAGAGGACAGCAACACGAATTTCTATCGTCACAGATATAATACTGTATCTCGTAGGAGAAGATGCCATAAACAGACATGCTTTGCTTGGGTGAGTTCTGTGCACTGATCCATCAGCCTGACAGATTTCTGGCAGTCAGTAACTTCATAAAGAAAGAAAAGGCAATGTAATTACCTTAACACTTTTACTGTCTCTGTCCACGTCTCCTGCTCGCTCTCCCACGGATCAACTCGAATCCAGTCAGATGTCTCCAGTGCTAGTTTTGCCATTGCTACCCGGTGCCTTGCTGGAACCAAGCCTTTCTTTCTGTAGTCATCATTGACAGGAGACATTATGCCTTCTATCACTTGGTATCTTCCTTTCAGAAGGAAAAAGAAAATTGTCATACTCATAGGATCTTCAAAATTTAGGGTAGATAGAATATTGGGAGCTCATCTAATCCAGCTTCCTGCTAAAAGTATGGTAAACTTCCAAGTTATGGGAAGCCACAATCCACTTAGTAACATTTTCATCTAGGTAATATTTTTAATAATAATAACTCAAAGAATTGAAAAGTAACCTTCCTGTTACTCTGAACCACTCATAAATACTATCAATATGTTTGTATCATTAGATGATTCAAAAAACAAGATCTGTATAAACATGCAATTTTCAAGGAGAGATATTTATAATTTATGATGCAAGCTATCAAAATTGCGAGATATAATGAAATTTTATATTCCAATAATTGTATCAGTACAGCTTTTAGACAGACAGAATAATGGATGACTTAACTGACCACTGGGTTGTTCTTAAGTGTCTCATGCTTGTTATTTATCAGAATCAGTGTGCTTCTCATTGTGCTAAAGCAAGAAATATAGCATGTTATTGTGGCTGTGATTAATGCAAGTCCGACAAATTAAGATGACTCAGGAACAAAGATGGGTAATGGAGTCTAAAATTAGACTTACGAAACTATGGTCCAAACATCAGCTGAGCTGCCATTAAGCACCCCTTCTATCTGCCTGATGATGTTAATTAAATTTGAAAAATATGCCCGTATCTTTCTGCTCTTGTAATGTAGACATTACATATGAGCTCTTTAACATCTTCATCAATGATCTGGACGAGGGCACTGAGTGCACCCTCAGTAAGTTTGCAGATGACACCAAGTTAGGTGCGTGTGTCGATCTGCTCGAGGGCAGGAAGGCTCTGCAGGAGGATCTGGATAGGCTGCACCGATGGGCTGAGGTCAACTGCATGAAGTTCAACAAGGCCAAGTGCCGGGTCCTGCACCTGGGGCGCAATAACCCCAAGCAGAGCTACAGGCTGGGAGAGGAGTGGTTGGAGAGCTGCCAGGCAGAGAAGGACCTGGGAGTGATGGTGGACAGTCGGCTGAATATGAGCCAGCAGTGTGCTCAGGTGGCCAAGAAGGCCAACGGCATCCTGGCTTGTATCAGAAACAGTGTGACCAGCAGGGCTAGGGAGGTGATCGTCCCCCTGTACTCGGCTCTGGTGAGGCCGCACCTCGAGTACTGTGTTCAGTTTTGGGCCCCTCGCTACAAGAAGGACATCGAGGTGCTTGAGCGAGTCCAGAGAAGGGCGACGAAGCTGGTGAGGGGCCTGGAGAACAAGTCCTACGAGGAGCGGCTGAAGGAGCTGGGCTTGTTCAGCCTGGAGAAGAGGAGGCTCAGGGGCGACCTTATCGCTCTCTACAGATACCTTAAAGGAGGCTGTAGCGCGGTGGGGGTTGGCCTGTTCTCCCACGTGCCTGGTGACAGGACGAGGGGGAATGGGCTTAAGTTGCGCCAGGGGAGTTTTAGGTTGGATGTTAGGAAGAACTTCTTTACTGAAAGGGTTGTGAGGCATTGGAACAGGCTGCCCAGGGAGGTGGTGGAGTCACCATCCCTGGAAGTCTTTAAAAGACGTTTAGATGTAGAGCTTAGGGATATGGTTTAGTGGGGACTGTTAGTGTTAGGTTAGAGGTTGGACTCGATGATCTTGAGGTCTCTTCCAACCTAGAAATCCTGTGATTCTGTGATTCTTTTTGTAAGAATTAGCAGTTTTGGTTTCATATCAGGAAACAGAACTAGATAAAAATGTAATACTCATTTTAACAAGTCTGAGAAATAAAGCACTGATATGAGTTGCATCCCTCAAACTGAGTGCAAAGGTGTTTCAAATAAACAAAAATGAAAAAAAAAATCTAGTCTAACACATGCATTTTAAATAACTATGTTAAATATGATACTGATGACTAAAAAAATATTTTTTTAAAATTCAATTGTTTCAACAAAAAAACTCACAGAATGCAGCAAATTCCCTCCAGAGCTTTGTAATGAAAATTGAACTTGGACAACTGGCCTTGGACTCATAATTTTTGATATTAGCACATGACAGTTTAATAATGTTAAATAGCAATTTAGTAATGTAACAATTATTTTAATATAACAGGAGTAAATTTTCAAAATTACGTAAGGGAGGTGAAGTTTAAAAAAACAGCATTAAATTTCAATGCTATTTACAGGCCCATCTCCCGTGCAAATGTCGACCTAACCTATCCTCTGTTTTTAAAACATTCTCAGCATAGGCAAAATGGTCAATAGCGCAAGTTAAGATTTCCCAGGAACATGCAAAGACGTGTATATAATTAAATCCATCTGTTGACCTGAAATTGGAAATATTTCCTTTTTGACATATGAAAAACCACCATTCTCTGACACTTTGATAAGATACGATATTGTAAATTCTCAGTTGACGGGGAAAGCAATAACACTATGCATTCATTAGTTACCCTCATTAACGTTTTTTTCTTATACAACAACTTTCTCTTCTACATTTTAGTTCCTTACTGGTCAGTTTGTACATAGAAAAATTGTTCCCTTATATTTCAAACAGATGTATTAAACGTAAAAACTAAAATTGCATCGTCATGCTAGCCAAGAATGAGTAAGCTCTACCATATTCTTGAGAGCTGTAAACATTTCAGTCTCAAGTTTGGCCTACAGCTGAATAAATTGGATGAGATGAGAGCTTCCAATGTCATATCTTCCTGTTCTAAAGTAGAAATGAAATCAACTGAAAGAATCATTGCTAACACTGAAGATACGTAAAATCAAATGCCGTAACAGTTTGAGGTGATTCACAACCACTGGGCAACCTAGCACTACACAACCATAACGCACATAAGAAGCTACAACCTAAAAATATGAGTTTATGGCTCAAAATACAAGAGAATATTTTATTACTGGCTCTAAACAACTTGTGTCCTCTTCTGTAATTCAGAAATTCACATGTTCAAATACATCCTTCAATTCTGGTAGGCAAGCAAAGAGGAAATCATTAAATTCCTTTTTCTTTTTAAATTATTGTTATTATTTAAAATTTATTTTAGATTTCCTCTGATATTTTCTTTCTTACTCCATAAATTATAGGTAGTTTCAAGCCTTTCTTGCTTCAGAATTGCCTTCCCATTCTGCTTCTTTGGAATGCTGTTTGTTGTCATCATGAAATCTGTTGTTGCTTGTCCTGTTGGGTAATAACTCTAAACTATTTTTAAATTGTATTTTGTTTAAAATGTTATTTTAACTACAAAAAACAAGCTAGACGAGAAGAATTAGTAGCTTATTCTAGGGTTCAATAACCTTAGTTCTTTGGGCTCCATATATCACCAGATTTTTTCCCCTTTTTTCTTTCAAGGAGGAGCTTGTAAAGACTTCAGATATTTTTGTTGTATATGTTTGTTTTTCTTCTAATCCTTAAAGGACTTTTGGTCCTTTTTTCCTATCATCAGAGTTGAGCACATTTGTTATTTGCTTCCCATACAGTTTTATTTGTTATTCTCTTTTTTAGAAGAGGTCATTTATGAATGTTTCTTTGCTAAATGGATATAGGTAAACATTTTTTTGAGGAGGGACTACAAAACTGTATTATTATCCATCTTTCCCTCAGTGTCACAGGAAAATCCATGACAGACAGGGAATCTCTGGAGATGTAGCGTTATCCTACCCAATGAGCAGGAATGACCCCAACACTGTTCTCCCTTCTGTCATCTCCAGAGCAGGTTGCAACAGGACTTCGTGCTTGAGTATTGTTTTAATTTATTCCTTCTTCCAGAATCCTATTTAATAAGTACTCTGAGGCAGTACTATTTTAAGAGTTTCCAGAAACATTTACTCCCTGCTGAATACTGACTGAAAAACATTAGGCCTCTTTTGCATTTTTACCATAAGCATTAGACCAATTCATTTATCTGCCTGATTTGTTACACCAAATTAACTACCCCAAGTTTTCTAGTTAAGAGTTTAGATTTACAGTATGACACTATAAACAGGCAGTACCAACATATAACAATTGTAAGGAACAACATCAACAAAAGATGCATGTTCCATGCAAAGTTTATTACACATTAAGGCTTTATGCTTCCACATGAGCGAAAAGAACAGATGAACCAACACTCTTATTTTAATGTTCTTTTTAAACTATAAAGCTTTAGAAGTTTTGCTGATGTAGACGTACATAACATTATTTAGACTAATGCCAATCTCATCTGTAGGTTACAATGTTCCTTATCATTCAGTATTTGCCCCTCCCAGTTTACACTTTATAGTAAGTTTAAAAAAAAAAAAAAAAAGACTTGTTGGTAGCTTCTATGACACTTTTAAAACACAATCACAAATTAAAGCCTAGAAACGCATGCATTTTCCCTTCCTGTAGATAACAGATATTAAGGACCATATAGCTCTAAGTACAGGAAGAAAAAAATAGTCTTAAGATAACAGCTTTTAATTCAGCTATCCAAGGCTTCTGTCCTGTATTCAAAGTCCACAAGCATAAGCCAAACCAAATTCCCTGGGCTTTAACTTTTTATTTTCTTACCCCCACATTCCTTGGAGACTGCCCCAGTTTTCTCTTCAACACTGAAGAGACTGATCTGACTGGTGTTGTCCACCAGTGCAAAGGGCAGGACTCAGCCTGAGTGGGTGACAGAACCAATGCTCCATGGTCACAGATCGTTATAGATACATCTGGAAAGGTGAGCAGCTGCATGGAGCTGACAAGCTCAGAAGAACCTGAGCATTCCCAGGCTCTACCAATTTCAAAATGCCTTGCCTGATGGAATGATGCAGTGTTCTCTACCTCCTACCATTTTTTAACAGCACATGTTGTGAAAGATGGTTTAGAACTGCCTGTATAAAGTTAGTAATGTGATTATTTGTACTGTAAATTCCCTTGGAATGAGGCCAACCATTCCCAGTTTTCACTAGGAAGTGGGTTTAGCCAATTCACTATGAAATCAGTGGAGACTGATATTCAGAGAGATTGTGAACAATTGCAGGACACAGGATTGCAAATCTTTGGACTGGGTTTTAGAAGCTTTTCTAAAAGCTTCCAGTCCAGGAACAAGCATTTTATCTGCTTCATTAATCCTATTCTAAGGGCATAAGGTTACCCATGTATCTAAGAACAAAATGAGTCTGATAAGCAGTTTGAATTTTACTGCACAGTACATGCACAACATTAAATACATAAACAAAGAAAATCACTGATTACTAAATCAGTCCTGCTATGTGACAAGAAGTGGCAGCTATTTCAAAACATTGTAAAAGGATGTAAAACTTGCTATCAGAAGTGAAGCATTGAAAATATTTACAATAGTCTCACATTTTAACTTTCCAAGATGCACCAATAGCTTACATTAAAATAAGCTTACATTTCTTTACTGAAAAAAAAAAAAAACCTCTCACACTTGTATTTCAAAATATGGTCCATTGGATTATTTCTTTAATCTGCCCTCTGTGACTACACATACATTAAAATCACATAAAAAAATCTGAATGAAAGTAACAGGAATGGTTTCCCCTGAACCCACAAGAGATCAGCAGTTATCCTCCCAGAACTCTCAGCCTATTAATGTTAGGAAAACAGATACAAGGCTTTTTTATTGTTCCATTTAAATCAAGATATTAAATTTATTTATAGATAACTGTTTTGAAGCTGTGAAGGGTAGGAAAACAAAAAGAAAGCACCATATGCCTAGATACAAGAAATCCCAAACACCTGAATTGTTCAAAACTGCTTACAAATAAGACATGGAAAGGACACCATCCTATGCTTACCTTCCCACGACATGTAAGCAGAGATTGTCAAGCATGAAAAAAGAAAAGAAAATAGGCAAGACTTTTTACTTTATGTTCAGTCACCTCCTGTGAGGATTCAGCAGAAGGAAAACCAAAGGGTAAACAATTTAGCTGCCATTGCACTGAAAGTCAAAGCAAACAACAAATATATCAGAACAGTAATGGACAATCTTTTGCAATAGCTCTTCATAGGATGGATGGCTTTACCTTCACCACTTCAGAGTACTTGAAAGATGCATTCACTGAAATAGATGAGGTGTGCAAAGATTGTAGTGACAGATGCCATATAAGTACCTAGACAAACATAAATCATATCCACCTGGCTGAGCAAACTACAGGGCCTGAAGATGCAGATTTACCTCTGCAGTCAGGCAGCCACCAGCCACTCTCAAACAAGTTGTGGCTTCAGTTACTCCTCTGCTGGAGAAGAGTTCCTGGGGATACACAATGATCAGTCCTCAAACACTATGATCTCCACATATCACATCTAGAATAAACATGTCTTACTAAGACCTCAAAATATCACTTCTCTTAGAGTTCACTGGATTTGTCAAAAAAAACAAACAAAAAAAAAGACCACCAACCCTATCCTGACAGCTACGCAAATGAGCATTTCCTACAGAGGGGAAGGAGAAAGTCAGCATTGTGAGAGTAACAGGATGAACATTAATGTGTTACAGTACTCTGCTCACAGGACACCCTATCCTGAATTTCCTAAACTCAGTAAAAGATTAGGAGCTAACTGTATGCACTAATAAGGACTGAGGAAATTGAGTTTTATGTAATGGAAGCTTCTTATGTAGAGATGCAGTTTATCTTGAGATGTCTTAAGATTTATACTTTGATTTGCACCTCTGCAAAGTAGTTTTAATTCCTTCTGGATGCTAAGCCACGCGCACATCTCCCCATGTATCTTTCAAGGATACAGCCTAGTATAATTAAAGTACTGCTCTATTTAAGCAAGTACTGCTGTAAGCCTTTTCATTAAAACACAGAAAATTAAAGATTTGTTTCCTTTAATTCACATTCAGTTAATCCTAACTAATGTCTGCACGTACAATAAATATTGACAATGGGTAACTATTGCAGATCTGATCCTAGACCAATCATAGCTGTGTTGCTATACACACTACACAAGCAGCAGAATCAAAGCCTTTTTTTGTGTTGTGTTAAAATTCTGGTTATCAAATTTTTTTCAAGAAAACAGCATGAACACATTGACTTCCAGTTGACATGCTGCAGTTATAATCTGATCTCATTCTTTTTTTGACAGTATCGGGTTGAACATAAGCTTCTGAATTCCCAGGACTTGCTGGTGACTCCTTGGATTTCTCAGTTGCATTGCCCAGAACTGCATCTGACAACCAATGTCTCACATTTTTTCTCCACCTTCTCATAAGATAGTAACTGATTTTCCTTCTCCTCCTCCTTGAATCTGTTTTGTCACAGCCAGAAACATCTTGTCTTTCACACCCTCTCCCTTGCCCTGCATCCCTTCTGGTCTTATCTTGGTGATGTAAGCATCCTCCACTGGCAATATTTGGCAAACAACATTCTGAACATCTTACGCAGGCTGATTCTATCACTTTGGACTTAATGGTCACATTTAAGAAACACCACCAAAGAAAAAAAAACATCTGACATTAGGTATTATGAATGAAAAGGCATTTGGCAAAATCATTTCAAATTTCAAGAATATCTTAAAAGAAGGAATCAAATCTGAGGAAGTTCTAGTTGTGTGTGAGGACTCAAACTGATAGGACTTGAAACAAAATTCAGATAAACTAAGTTATTCTGTCACGTGTAGACATGTCTGTTGTATTTAGAAGGTGGCATTACAAGATTAGGTGACTGATATTAACAAAAAGGTTGAATTACTTGACTTGTGGCAATGAAACTGTAGATGCTGCTTGAAGTATCAAACTCCATAAAATAAGATTAGACAGCATTTGAAAATGAAATGATGGGCAAAAAGCTGGCAGAGAGAATGACTGGAGTTGTCAGTCAGGATGCACACTGGGGCAGTCATGTCATTTGTCACAGTAAAACTTGACTGGGAAGTCAAGTCCAGCCAAGCTATTGCACAACCCATCAATTCTGCCTGATTAGCAGTGCGGTAGAAACACAGAACTAGCACCAGCAGTAAGTAATTTCTCCAGCCTTGGCAACATTGCTTCTCATGCTCGTTTATTTTGCACTCATGCTAGCTACTTTTTCAAGCGTTCAGTATTTGTTGTGACTGAAGGGAGTCAACGCAAACATGGCAGACCACTGCCTCACTTCTACAAGCAAGCTCTAGAGGTGTATAACCACTGTCTCCCAGCCCCACTGTCAGCTCCCAGCCTGCAACTAGGGCTCCTTCTGAGCAAAAGTTGCTTCACATAAAGTTACCTCTGCTTGAGATAACTAAAGCTCCCACAAACTAATTGAGGATTCTTGCTTTGCATAACTACTGGGTTAAACATTCAAAAGGCGCAAGGATTACACTGTAGGCAACCCAGATGTAATAAATTTCACTTTCTTCAGTGTAAGAAGTACTTATACCAGGAAATCCCTGTACATTGAACTAAAAAGTCAAAATGCAAGTCGTACCCTATCCAGAACAAAGGACTGACGTTAGTCACGATGTAAGGCACAAATTTCATTTCAGCCATTCAAAATTTTATTTTTAATATGATTTTCACTAGACCTGTTTAAATAAATTTCTCTGAGTAAAGGTTGGAGCCTTGTTACAGAGACCCTGGCACAGATCAGGGCATAATTGCAATTCAGGCAGAATCATAATTCATTTCCCAAATCAACCCTTCTTTCAAGGTAAAGAAATAAAGTTACTTGATTGTAACACACGATGTAAGAGAATTACCGGTTGGTCTCACATTGCCTTTCTACTCTTTGCACACCTGGGAACCCAAAGGAGTTAAAAATTACAGTAAGAAAAGCTAATGCAAGTCCCTTAACCCTTTATTTCTAGTCCTCCAGGAGAAACAGTATCATTTTACTGTTTCAGAAAAACACAAAATCATAAAAGCAGCTCTCAGAGCCAGTTGTACAATTCTTCTCATGAAAAAGCAAACAACTCTCACACTATATGGTGAGTACGTAGCTGCAGCTCTTACCGCACAGCTATACCAGAGGGTTTACCAGATTCCCTCCCGCACCCACCCCATCCACATTTAAGAACCAAATACATTTTTATGCATGTTCCTATTGCACAACCCACCTAGAAACATCCCTGTCAAGTTCCAGTAAGCTATGATTCCCTTCCAACCTCTTCCAGAGGTATGTGTACATTTTAGCAGCCAGAAGGAAGATAAAAGCCTCAGCAACTAAGCAGTTATCAAGCTTAGAGCACAATGCTCCTCCAAAGCTTTTCTCAGTCTTGCTTAAGTTTTTGGTATTACCCAGCTTTCTCCTTTGTTGCTGAAACTTTCTAGCCTGCTGACATCTAGCTTTTATGATCACTTTTCTGAAGAAGTTATTTTGCTGGGGGAGATAAGTTGTACCTCTTACTGAAGATGGATAATGAATAATTAACATTTCATCTTTTCTTCAGTTTCACCCAGTTGTCAAAGCTGCTAGCTCTAACACTTCTTCATTTTAAAATACAACATATCATAAAGAATGAAATCTGAACATAAATGTTTTTTTTCAGTTTGAAAACTATTGAAGGTCTCTCACAAGATTCAGTCTATTCCATGCATAGGATTCTAAAACTGCTGATAAAGTTCTCAGTTCAGTTGCACAGACACTCGTGATACCTTTTTTAATGCAGTAAGTCAAAGGAAGAGGTAATGCTAGAATTTCTATATAGAACATTCCACAAAAGCTTCATATCAAGTCATCAAATAAAAAATAATAAAGTTAAGCCAACTGTGAAGTGACAGCTTAGCTATAATAAGTGTTAGAAGTGTCTTCCTTTTCCCAGGAAAACACCACGTATGTGTGATCCTAACAAACCGTTACTGACCTGTTTGGTGCAGGTGATCTCTAGCCAGCTCAAATAAACGCATATGCATATTTGTGATGGGGTTAAAGGAGCCACAAGCTAGAAGAATGAGAGGTATCCTGCTCTTCATTGACATTAAAACTACAATTCCAGCCTAAAGAAAAAAAAAAAGATGAAAAAAGACAAACTTGACAAAAGAGCAGTCTTCTCATTGTCCCTCAAAATGAAAGCAGAAAGTGCTGTTCTCAGAACCACGTATTCTTGAAACATTGGGAATGTATCAAAAGTTCAGTTTGCTGCATCATTACAACACACAAAGTATTAGCTCAGAAGCACACATACTTTTATACTAGTTAGGAGATCATCAACAGGTTTTTTCCCTATATACATAAATAGCTAGAAACCATTTCTAGAAATTCATGTAGTCATTTATACAAAACTGTCAGAATTTTGAGTTTTTATTTTTAATCTGCTCTTACCAAAAAACATCTTCATGCTGTCTTTCTGTCAGCCCCCTATTAATAACTTTAGAACCTGCAGGCCCGTCAAAAGCGCTTTTTTTTCCTTTAATTAAGTTCTTAAATGGGACCTGTGCAGCATATGGCGAAAACCCACATGTAACACCAAAACCTACAGGTCTGGCTTCCTCAGAGGCAGGCAGGCAGTGGCTGGTGGCCAGGCAGCCAGTCTGCACATACTTTGAACACTATCAGCAACTGCCTCCTCAGTTTCTTCATTGGATGGCAGAGCAAGTGATGGTGGATCAACGATAGGGAACAGCAGGGAAGAAAAACTATGGCTGTTACAAGAAAACACAGGGGACATTAAAAAGCTGTGGATATAGGAATAACAGGTGGGGAGCAATGCTGTTGGGAGCCTTGCTGCAGTAGGAACTGGGCTGAGTTAGTTACTGTGCTTGGTGCTCCTTATTTGCATAACTCTTTTTACAATTGGTCCAAAATATACCAGGCATGGTTCAAACAGTTGTGTCCTACATATGTCTGTGATCAGGGTTTTTATATGGGCTGTCTTCTTGGCACTTGAAATTATCCCGATAACGCTCACACCCACGTGCAGCACAGAAAACTACTGCATGCCAAGCATCAGAGCCCAGCCCTGGCCCGAAACAGACCAAACCGGGTACGGATTCTGTGCCCTGCGCAGCACAGTTCTGTTCCACAGCTGCAGCCTACCAAAACACTGTAGCTCAGAGCCCACCGCTCACTGGTCTGAGTCCTTATGTTCCCCCTACGTATTTTTTCCCCTTTACTTCCTTAGAACAATTTCACAATAATGGTTAAAATAAAGCCCAGTTTATGTTTCATATTTGCAAATTCTATCAGTTCATTTATAGAATTTACTGTAGGATTTAACTCTGAAGACTTGGACTGCACCATTTAACAGCATTTGGTGCACCCAGCAACAAGTTTTAATATTTCCACTTTTGAAATGTTGGCAGTTTGCAAACTTTTAATAGATAAAATTATTTGAAGCATACGTACTATGAGTTCGTTGTCTAGCATTGAATACACATAGTAAGATCCCCCCTCTAGCCTAAGGGAAATATACAGGGGTGTGAGAAGACTCACTGCTGGAGATAACAATCAAAGTCAGCAGCAATTTTATGGTCTACAATTGCAGTAGCTGTGGAAAGCACATTTCACAGTGATCTGTCCCTCTGCTTTGGTTCACTAACCCTGCAGAGACACTAACGTGCTCATACATGAGGGCTGTATACAAGCTTTACAGCTGTTTTATTCAGAACAAAAGCAAACTCAAGAATTTTCCTCAGTATCACGAGTTCTGTAAGCAGATCTTCATTTTATTGGGAAACATCCTTCTGCCTTGAAAAAGGTAAAAAAAAATTGCTATCTGATGAACTGAAAACCAGATTGTTACCATAACATTTAAGTGTTCTCCTACAGTTCCAGCTTTTTGCTGGGTGAATTCTGTTGCCTCAGATTAGTCAATGTTGAACTCCCAATAAGAAATTAATTAGTTCTAGACTAAGAATTTCCTGGAAGCAGAAACTTTTTACAGTAATAACTATAATGATGTTGCTCAGCATCCAGCCCTGCAGGTAGGCTTGGACAGTATTGTATGAGAAACTAAAATCAGTAGTATTCATACAGCTCCATCCAGATTGTAGGCAGCACTCCTCTTACTCTCTTGTTCAGGGGGCCAATACATACTCAGTCTTCCCAGTTTCATCTATCAACAGCAGCTCTAGCAAGGCCTCTGGCATCCTCTCTTCTGTTCTATTGAAATGTAGCTTATGCTTCCTTTGCTGTGCTTTCCTTTGCCATGTTGAAAGTTATAATTTATTTAATTTTTAAAGAAACTTTTAACTCTATACACGTTTAATTCTTTATTTCTCACCTGAAAAAGATGCCTTGGATGGTTTGATTGCAGTTCTGACTCACTTACACCTCTAGGGAAGGACTTCAACCTGTAATTCCCAATGATAACCAGACAGTACAGCTAATGGAAATTAAAAATAACAAAAAAAAAAAGGAAAAAGAAAGATCAAATAAAAATACACTAATGGCAAACAGGTAGTAAAGAGGCATTCTAGAAGGTATTTATTTATATGTACACATCATATATAAATATATAAAGAAAAATCAAAACAGCAGTACTTTTATTCCTAGTATCCCTATGTACTGTAACCTAAAGTTACTCAGCAGGTACAGTAAAGCTTTTAAGGTTCCAAAGAAAACTTTCAAGAGAGAGTGCTCTCTCTTTCCTATTCAAAATAGGTAAATCTTTCTCTGCCACTTGGAAGTCCATCAGTTTGGGACCACCTCAAGCTGGGAAGAGTGGAAAGCTGCATCCCCAGGGAAGTGTTTTGTGTGTGCCTCTCTTTTGGATTGAAAAGGAAGACTTCTGGTAAAAGATTCCAGCTGGAGTGAATGCTGTTTAGATTCTGCATACTCCCTGAGTATATTTTAAGATACCAATTCCCCAAGCAAAATTAAGTATAGCATATTGTTAAAGAAGTGAAGAAAAGTTATTTCATTTCACACTTCCTCCATTTATTCTATTAGTATCTATTAGTATTAGAGGATTCTATTAGTAGAATCCTCATTACGTTTTCTGGCTTCCTTATAGCTAGCAATGAGTGCTTCACACCAACTGATTTTTCAGCTAAGCTCCCTTGAGAAATCAATCAGAGAAGAAACTCTATACACCATAATGTTCTCCTGACCCGTTCATCTCATGAGACGTAGTGGCAGTTGCACTAAGTGCTGCAGCACCACTGTGCTCCTACAGTTACAAATGCCTCCAACCATTCAAATCAGTCACATGCATTTTACCTACACACGAAGCAACATGCCCTTAACTAATTTCACCATTTGAATACAAGCAACAACCAAGGAAGTAGGTGACTGTGCTGTTATCATGCATTTACGGAGTGTGCACATCGTGCTAGGGGAATATATTTGTTCCATGTGTTCCATAAAAGTAAGCCATTAAACCAGCCCCGAATACTTTGATAAGTTGTCTTCCCTTGCCAAATGGCCTTCAGACCAAGAAAGCAGTAGTTAGTAAAAGCCTGCATCAATTTCAATATGCTAATCCCAATTTGCACCTATTAGTTGCTATATGTGTTTGCACAAAGTCACCCAGGTGTAACATCAATAACGTACTTAGTTAAATAAATAATCTCAGATGAATTTGTTCCCTAGCAATTGTCCCTACATAATGCATCTTCCATTAATGGTGCCCCATAAAACTGAAGTGTTTCCTCCTGTTGCTGCTCCCAAGTCTAGCTGAAATACCAAGTACTTTTGAGGAAGGTGTATATGGGTAAATCAACTGCTTCATTTTCACGGCAAGGCTGTAAAAAGAAATTCCAATTAAGTCAAAATATGTACCTTGACCTCAAACAGAGTAGGAGAATTATGGAAAACGCACAACATCCTTAGATTGGGAGGGGAAGAAAGGACAGAGCACACCATCTAAAACAGGGGTGCAACATAGAAAGTAAGCTCTCTAGTACCTCCTAGGTAACCAAATTTTAGGAGTGCTTCAACATAGCAATGATATTAATCAGCAGAAAGCAACTATTAAGCATGTTTTAGAAGTCAGGTCCTTATCTCTGTGCTTCCACTTCCACAACTGAGAAACAGGAAATAACATTCAACTATTTCTGTGGCTGGACGTGGCTTCATATATATCAAAACTGAAGTGACCTGATTTGTAGAGATCTACTACACATCTTCTCCATCATAGGAATTACTACTTCTGTGACAAACTACTGCTTTTGTTTACAAGCTACATACAGTTAAACATCTTCCACAAATCCGCATTTCAGAATTCTAAAAGAGAGTACTTAAAGTGCATTAGGAGATAAAGAAGAAAAAAAAAAAAGCTTTTACATCTCAGCCTTTCATCTGTATCTCTTGCTTTAACAAACTTTTCATTTTTTTTCTTTTTGCTGATATGCCATTTTTTTATTGCCTATGCTATTCCTACAGTAAGACCTCACCTATTTTCAAATCATTTTGACGCATTCGATAGAAACCTTGGGGGCAAGTCATTTAACATTTCTGCTTCGTCACTCTTATCAGTTAGTATACTAATTTGTATATTTGAGCTTAGTAATTCACTTCTTTTTAATGCCTTTTTTTTTTTTGAAGAAACAACCACATTTGATTTTTGCATAAAATCAGTACATTTTATCAATACATCTTGTGACAATGCATGTTCCCTCCTGACATGAGGGCAAAATATAACACCTTTTCTCATCTTTGCTGTCAGTCCTCAAAATTCACAAATAATGGCAACAAGTAAAAGCACACCTTTGAACAGAGAGCATGAAGATATGCCACCTCAGAGCATTACAGCTTTTGTTTTTGATGACAAAAGGGATGAGTTAAAGACTAGGGCTTGCAGGAGATAAATTGTAGCAGCAGGTTCACGTTTCATGCAACAAGTGCTCATGGCTCCCTCTGGTGAGCACTTCTGCACAAGGGCTGGGCACGCTTGCTCCTGACAAGGTGCACCGGTAGCCTTGGCCAAGCAGCTGTCTTCTTGCTCAAAGCCAGTTACCTTATGTGCTTGGGGTACTGCCTGCAGCTCAGAAAGGCTCCATGCAGCTATACTTAAAAGGACAGATACCTTCAAATGAGGAAGCCACACTTAAGCAATATGATAGAGGTTATGATGATGGAAAAAAAAAACACATAGTTTTCATTAGAAAATTAATGCAAGTTCTTTTCCTGTTGCTTACATTCCTACAATACATCAATAATAGATGACATTACAGATGACCACAGTTAAGTTCTGCTGAAAGTCAGTAATTAGAGCCATATCTGATTAATTATCAGGAGCACAACGGAGTGCTGAGCAGTGCAGTCTGATTCATGAGCTGTTAAATTAGTAAACTGGAGGACAAGACACTCATACGTGCACACTGCGATGCAGACTCACCCTTGAGTACGATTTCTGAAAAGTGCAGAAAGAAATCAAATTCTAGCACAGGATAAAAATGTTATCTCCTCCCACGAGGGTAAATCTGGACTAGTTTATATGAAATTTAGATTCAAACAAGTTAAAGCTGCACAAATCCATTCTTTCAGTAGGCCACCTCATTGCCTCATAGAAATTTATTTAGCTGAGCCCAGTGAGTTCCACAAGGTGATGTCAAGGGTATTATGGTTGTAAGACACATTCTCAAAGTCAGAAAATAACAGCATATTTTACTAGCTGACCCAAATCACAGCAAACCACAGCACACAAATATCCCTTAAAAATATGACCAGATACCAAAGATTCTCATGCTGTTACTAAAAGGAGCTGTTGCTCTAACAGAAGTTACTCCAGTCACTACATTCCCAATGCGTGCTTTCACTAAAAGCAATCCTCCACTGCAGTGACATATTTATGTTATGTTCATTATTCAAGTGGAAGGTGGGGATATACAGGTAAATATCTGGGTAAGAGAAAAGATGAAAAATGCACAATGTAGGGTGATATTTTATTTACTTATCAAAAAGTTACTCACTCAAGCCATGAAGAATTTCATAAGGTGGCTATAAATATTCTGCATAGCCTGATATGACACTCTAATCCTCTAAAATGGCTTTTTCAGGGCCACATGATGGATCATATTATTGTTATTTCCAATGACTCAGGTGCACTTGGTTTCTTCCTTCATTTCATGAAATCTTTCATAACTTGCATTGTAGAGCCATTAACAAAGTACATGATAGAACACATGATTTTCTATCATATTCAGCACATCAGAAGGATGAAGGTGCCTCTGTTTTTTGTTTTTTGTTTTTTTTTTTTTTTTTACAGCCTGACTTTCAGTTAGAAAATGCAAGTCTCACCACAGTTTCTAAATCAGATTAAAAAAATAAGCAACCCTAACCAACTTCAAGCCTGTTGCAGGCTCCACCAGAGCAACAGATTATACAGCCTCACAGAAATCAGCTTTTTCCCCTACGTATACCTGTGAAAAGGGGCCCAAAGCATTTCAAATATTCTTTAGTAGTGCATTGGACTCTTTTACTTTAGATAGGCTTAATTTTGGGGTACTCGCCATTTTTCCTTCTGCTTTGTCCAAGCAGTAATTTCCCCAGCAAATGGTAGTGACCAAAAAGCTATCCATGCACAGGAAACCTCACAGAAAACTGCAGGGAGTCCGTGTCCTGAATCCCAAATGCCTGGGGGGCTAATAGAGAAAGCAGCCTCTGCCAAATTGTCTCTTCCTTTCCTGAGATTAGAATCCTCCACATCACAGTACGAGGCCTTCTTCTTGCAATCGCTTTATTTCAGGCTGTATCAGTGGGGAAATGCCCATTCACAGAAAAGCCAACAAAACCTTTTAATACTGCCTTTTCTTTTTCTTTTTTTAAAAAAAGTTTCTAAGTATAAATCTATACCTTTCTTAGCTCAGATTTTAGCTAGTAGCTCAGTTTGAAAGTGCAAATCATTAGAGTTTTTTTGGTGCAGTTACATCTCTGAAATCACCTTAAATATGATTTACCCTCATTCTGCCCTTTTAATATTTTTTTCCAAAGAAAAAATTAGTTCTGTATTTAACTTCCATTCCCAATTTCCACTCCACTGATAAGAAGAAACTGGAACTGAATGGCACTAAAATTCAGTGAAAAGCATACGTGGACAAAACATGAAAAATAATCAAATGATCACAGGAATCACCCAGTTTAAAATATGTGCTAAAATTGAATCTGGTGACTGCTTAAATGGCTTTGAAGTGCAAAGAACTGGGGCAGCAGAATTCCTTAGTATAGCCTTAAGAAAACAAACATTAATCTCAACACCCACAAGATGGTGCCAGGGAATTCAAATCAACCACAACATTAAAAAGCAAATACGCTTATCCAGGCAGTAATTTCCCCAGCAAATGGTAGTAACCCAAGAGCTAACCATGGACAAAAAAAAATAAAACTGCAGTGTGTCTGTGGCCCAAATTTAGAGAATAGAGAATAACTGAGAAGTTGTCCTTTTTTTTTTTTTAAAAAAAAAAAAAAAAAAAAAAAAAAAAAAAAAAAAAAAAGCTTGTGAATTCTTGCAGGTTTATAACCATGAATACACTCAGGGATATGCCAGCATTTGGTCCTCAGAGTTTACAGAATTTAGCCATTAAGATGTCTGTAAATGTGCTCCCACAATAGGATTCTGTAGGACACTTTCTTCTCTGTATTCTTAATTCAGACCCTCACACTGCACAGTTCATATTCATAGGTGCCCCATTTCCCAAACAGGAATGTGGCCATAAAAAAGACCACTCACACGCATCAACAGCAAGCTCACGTATTGTTACAAGGCACATACAGTGCATTTTACCCAGTATTTTTTGGTAGTTAGATTTATCTACTCTTCTTTAAGCAGAAGAAAAAAAGTTTGTAAGGACAAACCACTGCATATTGCTATTACACTCTTTCTCTATATTCTCAGGGAACACTGCCCAGTTGTTAAAGTATATTTATTTATTTATTTATTTATTTTAAAAAAGCATTTCATTGTAACTGCCCATACAATACACAACAGTGCTTATACACAACAGTGCTTAGACATGTAGCTCTGCAGCTGTTGCACCTGGTTGTACAATCACTTGACAAACCCAGTAGTACTACGCTAGCCCAGAACTACACAGAAAAGAAGTAAAAAGAGAGCAGCTTTACCCACGACATCCATTCAGCCCTTGCTGGGTACTGTAGGGTCTCAGCATGCACTGCACAGCAGCAGTACATCCTTTAAGCAGCGTTTCAACAAGCTCAAGAGACTGTGACTGAATCCAGGTGTCTTCCTGGACTCAGTACAGAGTGGGCTTTATAGTTACTTATCCAACAACCCCTAATGATCTCTCAACACCTAACATTCAACTACTTTTCCATTCCTTGTCCTTACCACATTAGCTTATAAGTTTTGATTTTCCTCTTCTACAGCTGTTTTATGCAACCAACAGTCAACCTTCCATTTACATGTATGATTCAATTATCCACAAGAAACAATATATTAATTCCCAAAAAAGAGAATATATGCAGAACTGTGACCTGGAATGACTAATTTTAAGTGTATAAATTGCTGATTTAGATGAAGCACTGGCTTGTTTGTCACAACAAACTCTTACACGACTTCAACAATTCCCTTTGCAAAGCCAGTGATTTCTTTCCTATCAACTCATTCTGGAGTTCTCTTACAGTTAGCAAAATACATTCATCAGGACCTAAGGCAAATTTAGTAACAAAAATACAAGCTGCTCACAAATGGTAGACATTTAAGTGGCAAAGAAAGCATGTTCAATCACCAAAAGTGGGCTTTAAAAGGCAGGAAATAAATGGAGCCCCTAAATCCACTACTGTAAAACACTCAGCCATGAAATAATTGCTTATTGCGACTACAAGGTAATGCAGGATTTCCAGAACATCCAGCAAGACCAAAAGTAAAACAACATCTATAATTGCACTGCTCACTTTCTTGTTCCAAAAAGGGATAACTATTTGCTGTCTAGTACATCAGAAGAAAGTAACTCACGGCACAGTTTGGGGAGTTATGAAAGAGCACTTCAGTGGCTCTACAGTTACATGGAAGATATCTTCTATCAAAGTAAAGAATTAGAATAAAATGAAGAACTTAACTGAAGGCTCTCTACCTATACTTCGAAGTTTACCTGACCACCTGCGGGCAGCAAGAAGGAACCTTCCTGCAACACACAGAACTGCTCACTTTGTTAACAGCATGATACGTTTTCTCATTTTGCAGTTAATACCAAGTACAGAAAGCTGCTGTTTGAAATGAAATGCTCCCATCCCACCCCACCTCCAATTCAGTAGCATTCAGGTGTCCCTAAGTGGAGCACAGCTGACAGTACGAAGGCTATCTGCAATCAACACTTAAGCCATCAAAATGAAACGCATTCCATGCATTCCTTACGCTACCTTAGGAATTTGACTAGTAACACTGAGGATTTTGCATAGCAATAAGGCTGTTTAAGTAAATGGTTTCTAGGCACAGGAGATCACATAGCTTGTTGTCTTTGTATTAGGTAATCAACTTTGAATTTCTACTTGTTCTATCCTGTACAATCAAAAATTCAAAGAAATTAAACAAACATGTATGTGGCTCGCCTATCATCCAAAATGCTTTGCTTGCCCTTAAGAACATTTCATCTGTACAGGGATTTCTATCTAAACAAAGAACAAAGTAAGATTCTGAAACAGCTTTATAGAAATGAGTTACCTACTTACTACTGATTTTCAAAATCCACTTGCATAATCGCAATTATCACCCTATTTGTAAATTTTTAGAATCATTGAAGTCAGCATTAATAACCATGCAGTTATATCATCCTGAAAACATCCTGACCACATATCTGTTTTTCTGTGGCAGCCAAAAAGCCAATGAATGCTGGGCATCATGAGGAAAGGTACTGAGACCATCACAGGGCATTGTTTTAGCACTAGGAAAACCTGGCAGGGCCCACATCTTGATTGCTAGGAGCGTTCTGGTCTCAGCTCAGGAAGGGCAATTCAGATCAAGTGAGCCCGGCTACAGCTGCTCCAGGGAGGCAAACTGATGCCTGCAGCTGCTTGGCTTGGAGAGGAGCTTGAGGGAGGACACAGTTGAGCATTACAAAGTTGAAAGCAGTACTTTTTCCTGCAATATTAGATCTAGGAAGCAGTCGGTGAAAGCAACAAAAAACTTTAAGCCAGACAAAAGCGCAGAGGATACCTGCATGTATGGCTTCCCTCATGAAATGGGGCTGGCAGCTGAGAACACAAGTGGAAACAAGCAGCTGGGCCAGTTTCCCTAAATAGTCTCTGCTCTCTGATGTCCAAGACAAACCACAGGCTGGACAGACAGTCTGACACTGCTTATGGTTTTTGAGCTCTCCGTAATATTTGTAAGCTTAAAAGCTAATTTCTTAGTTTCTTTCTTTGAAAAACCTGGAATGTTTGATGAACAGAGAGACTTCTACAGCGTTTTGCAGAGTGGTGCACTATACTAAACAACAGCATTAAAAAGGCAGAGCCTGCTATAGTTCAAACTCCCCTTTGACAGGACCCACCTCTTGTGTCCCCAGCACCCCTCGCACACCCCTGCGCCTCCCTAAGGCCCTTCACAAACACTCGCAGACGAGCTGAGCGCTAACGAGTTTACTGAACCTAAGCTCGATTCTACAGCCTGCATTTCTGCAGTTAAAGGCATACAGCTAACCCACTGCCAGAATGGAGCGCTGTAACCAGGCTTAAATAGCAAACTAACGCCTGAGGAATGAGCAAAGCACGGCCTGCACTGCTACTGCGCCTACAGGAACAAACACAGCTGGGACACAGCCCTGCGCCTGCAGAAACCCCGGAATAACCCTGCACCAGGGATCATTATAAAACCAAACACCAGCTGCTGCACGAGAGGGGAAAACGACCTCTGAAACTGACGTGGAGGAGACAGATGAGCGGTTACACAGCAAAGCCAAAGCCTAAATATACACACACACACATATATGGCACCACGGCCGGCCTCTTGTCCTAACGCTGACATTCTAGCAAGTGTTAAAAAAAAAAAAAAAAAAAAAAAAAAAAAAAAAGAAAAGAAAGAAAAAAGCCCAAACTCCCTCATTAGCTTGAATTAGCTCTATACATACAGAAACACAGACACGTGCGGCCCCGGGTACCTGCTTACCCCGCAGCACCCGCGGGCAGCGCGCCCGCCTTCCCGGCCCCGCCTGCGGGGCCCCACAGCGGCGGCGGCCCGAGACTGCCCCCACCCGGCCCCGGACACAGCCTGCCCCTGCCCCTGTCCCAGCCCCTGTCCCAGCCCCAGCCCCAGCCCCTGCCCCTGCCCCCTTAGCGCAGGCGGGCAGGCAGACGGGCGCGGGGCGCCCCGGGGGTGCTCCTGCTCCTCAGGCCGGGCCGGGCCGGGCTTCGGAGCTGTGGCGGCTTCTGAGGGCCCGCAGTAACCGGGCTCGGCTTTCTCGGGTTGGGGGGGGGGCACCATATGGCCTCCTTCCTTGGCAGCGCCTGCTGAATGTCTGCAAAGTGCCCCGGCGGTGTAAAGCAGGCGTTAACGGGATCCTAGAGGAGAGGGGAGTCCGGAGAGTTTCAGGTCATTTGGATATTACATTTAAATCTCAGCAATGTGAAATCCAGCACCTCAGGGTGTCAGAATGACACCGGTCAGTTCTGTCATCTACCCCAAATCTCCTAGTTATCATAATGTTGAAACACAAGTATTCCTCTTACTTGACATCATACTCAATATATATAGAGAGAGAGAATAGGATTGTGAATTTTAAGCTTTGCTGTGTGAAATGCACGTGTAAAAGATGCTGTTCGCTGTTGCAGCGAGGACAGGAGCTGTCCTTCAGACCTTTGGTTGGCCAGGGGATGGTTTCAGCATTTGGATCTTCGGCTTGTGACTTGAAGCAGGGTGTATTCACTAGGCACAGCTTGAGGAAGTCTGAAATCATAAATTAAATTCCCCAAGCAAGGCACAAGTTTAAAAAATGCAGATAAGTGTGTAAAGTGTTTTGTCTTTTGCTTTAGAGCGTATATAAATATTAGTGTTTCCAGGCCTTTCTTCCTAATGCTAAATCTACAACATTATAGGAACATTAATTCTCCCAGCTTCCTTTGAGGGAGAAAAGACCATTTTTAAAAACTTCATAAAGCTGACATCCCAGACCAAAATGGATCATTTATTTTTTGCTGAGCAGGCTTACTAAGCATATAAAGCTTATTCTAAATAGCTAGAATTAAAACCTCCGCTTTATATATTTTAAATTACTGTCATGTGTTTTGGGAATAAATAAAATTTCCTATAAAAGGAAATATTGTGCTTTGTTTACAAAAGAAATAGAAAGAAAATAAATGGAAAGAAAAAAGAAAAGAGAAAGGAATAAAAATTAAATCCTGTGCATTGAGCTTGAACACTAAGGGCAAGCACCAGATCTGACACAGTGCAGTTCCAGTGACTGCAGGGGGAACTACACTAGCTGAGGATCTGGCCTTCACCAGTTATGTTGTAAGCTGAATCATAACTGTTGAAATACGCATTTCTTGATTGTGGCCTTTAAATATAAGCTTTCCGTTTCTAATTAAATTTTTAGAGACTTTTTTATTTAAAAATGCTTTCGGAACTGAGTTGTATCTAGAATAATTTGCTGATGGTAAACACACAGAGCAGTAGATCTGATCCAAATCATGTTCTCCATTCCCCTCTCCTGAAGTCAATGGAATCACAAGTTTTGCTGAAGCTCAGCCATGTAAAAGAGTTGATATGGGAAGAGGTGAGTATCAGGCAGAAAATGTGCACGAGTGGAAGCGTTAAGATGCCACGTTGTAAGGGATGTACAAACGACCACAGAAAGTTCCAAGACAATTATGAAAGATGAACCAATTACAACCTGTCTTCCAGCAATTAAATGAAGACAGAGTTAGCAGTACAGAATCACATAGTGTTCTTACAATTTCTCAAAATGAATGGTATTCACCAGACCAGGTCCTGCTCTTTATTTTGCTGTTGTGTTTCCATGGGTTTCAATTCTGGGCCAGTTCCAGTGGGAGCTTGGAGCAACAATACCATTCTGTTACTCTTCTATGACTTTTAAGCGAAACACAATTTAGAATACCCACATCAGTGTATAAAACTGCGAGTATGAAATCCCAAGCCAAAGTTGCCCCTGATGCTCTGAATCAGCGGCTGTACCAAAATTCGTCATTAGCTACAGCTCTTGAGACACAAAGCTCCCAGGGTCTTACATGAGTTGTGCACGCATCAAGGCTGTAGGACTGGGCCTTGTAATTGTAAAATCTGCCAAAAGAGCACACAACAAGTCAGCATAATCTGTTAGTTCTTGGCACCTGGCCTTTACTGATGCATATTTCAGGTCTGAAAAAAAAAATCAGTTGGGAAGAGATAGAGAAGAGAAACACGAGAGAAATGTTCATTAACCTTTGCCCTCCATAACAGAATTGGAAAGCATTAGCTTGTATTCTTGGCTCGGGCAACAAGGCAATCATTCACTCAGCTTAGTCTATGAAGTAAATACTCGAGCTTTTATTTTTAAATTACTTAAATGCTGCAGTTACAGCTAGCTTGACCATTACATCAAATATTACAAACTGGGTGGATAAGAAAATGTTAACTTCCTCTAAATGAAAATCATTCAGTTACTTGATTGCTATTAGAATTAAAGGCAAACATTAGCAAATCCATTATTACTGAGGCAAACAGTAGAAATCAAAAGGCTAAAATGCAGTATAGAAACAAAGCAATGCAAACTCCCATGTACTATATTCCTCTGAAGCAGCAGAAGATAAATGAGCCACAGTAAAGAACAGCACACAGTGCTTTATTTGAAAGCTAAGGAAAAAAAAAAAGGGGGGGGGGGGGGGGGAAACAACACTTAAAAGGGCTTGAAGAACAATCGTAAAACTTTTTACTTGGCTGCATGGAAGACTTATCTGAAAGACAAAATACAAATGCTGAAAAGCAGATAAATAAAAATTTCTCACTTGTTTTAGGCTCTATGACCATCAAAGTGTTCTTTTTTGTCACAGGTGAACTGAACAGAAAATTAATGTTTCGTTCATTTATTTCTTTCTTTTATTAGAGAATGCCATGCATTTTTTAATTGTTTTTCTCTCTCCCCCTAATCCTTCACTGTTTGTAAAATTCTGTCAGTATTCATCAGTATATTTTGATAGGGCATTGTCTTCCATTTGCTTTGTCTTTTGCTTTTGATCATTGATTTTGCATCCTTGTATTTTGAATTTTAGGAAAGTTGTAATAGCTCTTTGTATTTTCATAACGCTTCAGATATCACTCTGAATTATCTTTCCAGCACACTGGTATTATTTGTTGATATAATCTCAGCATTGGGATTATGTTTGATAATAACTCTTAAAAAAAACTGTGCAGGATCATGTGTGGAAATAACACCATATATGCAGTCCAAGAGAATTAGTGTCAGTTTTTCAATGTAAGTAACCTAGTGTTTCTTTGAAGTGGATTTTATAAAGGTACTGGGGACCTTTGCTTTAATTTTACACATTGGAATATTGATGCTGAGTGTTAACATGCTACTGTTTACTTCCTCTGTAATCTACAGAGTCTTTCCAGCAGGTATTTTTAATTATTGTATTGGAAACCACAGCATCATTTTGTCAAATGTTGGCTTGTCAGTACATAAAGTTTCTGCATCATTGGAAGTTTGATATGTACTAGCTGTAATGTATCCACTGTGGTACAAGGGCAAACCAGCAGAGGAAAAGCTTCTCACCATGAAGTGGCCCATCTCTGGGACGTGGTGCATGCATCTCTGCGTGCTGGTGTGGCCCAACAGATGGCCCTGTGCTGAGAGGAGGTGGGAGACTGCTGTGAGAATAACAGTAAATGGGGAGGCCTAAGTCATCCCAGTAGAGCGGGAACTCCAATAGTAAAAAAGGTTGTAAGGAGAATACAGCATAAACTTTAGGTCTGTTTACCAAGAACGAAATTGGATCCAAAAGAAGCATTCATTTCTATACTCATCAATGAGAGTAACTTGTGTCTTTGCCTTCTTGAGCAGAACCCTTCTAACTTTACACTGGTATATCTGGGAGGAATTACTAGGCTTTGGTCACTAAGATTGTTTAAAGTGCAGTGAACAGTCCTGTAATGAATTGAGTAATTTTAATTTAGTTACTCTAAGTTAAAATACATCATCAGTCAAAATGGAATTCTATCATGGTGGCATATTTGTTCTGATAAAGTTTTGACTGTACAGTGCTCACTTGCACAGATAGGGCAGGGAGAAAAGAAAACAAGTCTATTACTAGAAAGCATGGGTTTTTATAAAATTGGAACTCTGATGCAATTCCCTTTTACAATGATACCAAGAGGACTTTGTGTTCTTTCAATGCGGAACAAAGAATAATTTCAAAACCTGAAGATTTGTTGTGAGACAGAGCTGTCATCTTTTTGGGAGCTCTGTAATTTTTAGAATAGCTTTGCCATAACGCAGAGTCTTGTAACACAGAAAAATGGGCATAATATGTGGGTTTCACTATGGCTTATCTGAGAGGACTTGCTATGAAGGCTCATCATTTTCCCATTCTAAGTAATGGAGGTAATGCAGACTTTGGTTCCTGCTGCCATAGCCACACAGGTTTGCTGAAGCGCTCAAGTTCATTGACATTTTCTCGGAGAAAACTCTAGAAAGTTTTTTTTTTTTTTTTTTTTTTTTTTTTTTCCCAGGTGACCTCCCTTTGTTCTTCTCTCCTGTTCGTTACTGAACTTACAGTTAGTACTGCAGGATTTTTGCGGACAAACAAGGGGGAAACTTACAAAAGTGATCAGCAGTGTGTTTTTTTGGTTTGGTTTGGTTTTGCATTTTGAGTATGCGTTACAGTATCATTCTTCTTGCAAGAACATCCTCTCTGTGCCTGCAGTGATGGCACCCATGCTGTTACAAAGTCATACAGTTTCATCAGAAGCAGAAATCAGAAGCAGAAAGTGTTATGCAGGTGTTGGTCAGCTGCAACACCTTAATGCCAAACAGATGCCTTTCCTCTGTAGCTAATATTGCCATCCCTCTCATAGTCCCAATAGTCAGTGATACATAATATTGCTTAAATTAAAAAAAATAATAATAAAAAATTGTATACTTTTTAAAAACACAGTGATGTGCCTTAAAGCATAAACATTAAATGCAACACAAATATCACATTTTACCCATTTTTAAGCAAAGTTCTTTCTTTGTTTCTTTATCATTTTGCCAGCTAAGGGATTTCTCTCTCAGCCCTCACCAGTCTAGTTTTTAATGACTTGGCTAGAGGATTATTTAATCTGTTTTATACAAACTTAAAAATGATATGATGAGGCATAAATATAATGCTCAAAATCTTGATTTCAGAATAATTTAATATAAAAGATCTTCTAAAAAGCAGCACTGTGCAATGCAAAGCATCAAGGCTTTCATCTATCTTTATTGTTTCTCATTTAAGCCCAGATCCACACTTATATGCCAGATGGCAACTGCAGAGGAGTTTCAAGTTATAGCTGCAATAGACGAGAAGATAACTGCCTCTTGAGAAAGGGAAAGCCAGATTGCATATTCCTTTCAATTGCACCTGATGACTTATTGCTAGTCACTAATTGGCTTGTCCATACACAAGCAATTAAAAATCTGATGGCAGTGCCTAACTTCATCTGTAGCTCTGTTCTTCCTGCAGAGATCACTGGTGAAATAAATCCTTACAGTGAAGAATATTTTATATGAAGCTATGCAAAAAGGAGACCTAAGGGTTGTTTTTTTTTTTTTTTCATTACTGCCATGTCAATATTTTTTTCTTCAGGAGAGACATAAAATTTTGTGTTACTGTCATTGTTAGTTATTACTGCAAACTAGAGTAGCTGCCTATGATCTGCTGACATTGAATTGACAATATATGAATGCTAAGAAAGAGACAAAACTACAATCAATAGATCTTGGTCTAATTTTCTTTAAATATAGGAATGTTTTAATAGCTGCATTCCTTTCCAACATATTTTATGGGTGTATTTTCATTTTAGACCTGGGTGGGACATTTGACAAATTATTTAGACTACAGACAAAGAACCAAGAGAGCCAAAAATGAAAAGCATAAAATTATTCAGGAATGAGAAACTGCTGTTTTATTTTCACTACTTAGAAGCCATCAGCAGCTGAAATGTCTCTAGAGCTTTAGAACAGTATTGTTGCTTTTCATTGTTGTTGATGACAGACAAAATCTGGGTAATGGTAGAGTGTATAGCCAACATTGTAATGAGCCCTTTAAAAGGTGAAGTATCCACTTAAAAAACAGCATCCCTCATACAATGAAGTGTCAGTAATTTTCTAGCTAATGCAGAGCCTGCATTATCTCACAAAGTCTTCAATTCAAAGCTTTTTCCCTTGATACATTTGGCTAAATGCAGTGACAGTTATTTGCAAACAGAAGAAAAACAGCTTTCTGTTTTATAAATGACTAACAATTGTTTGGGAGGGGGGGACAAAAAAGAAATCAGACCATGTAGTTAAGATCTTAATGTGCAGTATCTTTGTTTCTTATACATATGTAGTCATAGTCCCAACAGCAGTGCGAGTACAGGTGTGAAAGAGTGCAACATGTTAGGGCTGTAGTGTCATAGGAGTAGGTAATGAACATCAGGTTTATTGTTAAATAAAGATAAATCTCTTGGAATCAATGGTACTTTTAAAGGTACTCTCATCAAAGGTGGGAAAGAACACAAATATTCTTAAGTACAACTGGGCCATATTAAACATTTAGGAAAATGAGTGGAGAGATTCCTGACGCTTTAACTGGAGCATGAATCAAGGCATGTAACTAACTGTTTGCCAAATCATCTTGTTGAAGGCTCCACCAGTAACAGATGGGGCACAATCACAAATAATCAAGAAAGAAGCTGTTTAATGCTGGGATAGCTGCATAATCAAACCAGTAGTCCTTAAGGAAATGAAATTTAGGCACCTCAAGTGTATTATAAGTCAGTGAAAGTAGATTCCTAAAAATGCTGACTCAGATCATTCTTCTATATGGGATCCACACTCAAAAGATGACATAAAGTACCCCAAGAGTACCCCTAGAGTTAGAGTTAGCCACAGCTAACGTAGTATTTTGGCAGCTGGTAAGACTTTAAATCCTTTGCCCATCAGCAGCCACATGTAGGTGAAATACAACACTTATTGAACAGAACACTGCCACTTTACATTGGTGGCTTAATGGCAGAGTTGAGAAGTCATTGTTCCAACTGAGCAAGTGGGACATCTGTTTAAAGCCCCAAAATGGGCTTTAAAAAAAATGCATGAAAGTGTGTATGCCTTAAATTTGTAAGTGTGGGCTGTTGCCAGAAGACTGTGCTCCTCTGAGTGTGGTTTCTGAAGAGGTGATCCAGTTGCTCACTCAAGGGCTTTAGAGAGTAGCTATGATAGTGATTTCTGTAATAACCTTGGCAAAACTTTGATCCACCTTAATACAATGCCTCTCAAGATACCTCTATAGATTAGTGGATAAAAATGTTCACAACATCCTTTTCATCTTTCAAAAAATCTTTCATCTTCCTAGTCTGTAGCATTCCATAAACCCTCAGAGGGAAAGCAAATAACTGCAAAGTAAGGGAAGAAAGTCTGTTATGTTTTAAGCAAACACCTCACAAGGCTAAAAGTAAAGCATCGGGATGAATGCATGGAGAGACAGCAAGAATTATGGCAAGCTCACCAAGAGGTGTTTGAAATGGTAGTATGCTTTGCAGTCATCCGAGAGTAAATAGCTGCTAATAATAATGATAAAGCAATAGCACATTCTGTAACTGACATTGCATTGTTTTATTTTTTTCTAAATTAACTATTACCATTTTTGTAGTATATAGGATGATATATGTCAGTCTGAATATATTATAAGATAGTGTTCGTGTAACAGATAAAATTATTAGATATAAACAGGCTGATGGAATACTGATATACTGATGGAATGAAAACAACAAAGTGTTTACTGATTACTTCATCTTTCTCTACCTAGGGACCAGAGATGACCCAAGATGAAACTCAAGATGACCAAATGTGAAACAAGTAAGTGAAAGTAGTAGGAATTCCTATAGTCTGTAGTCATCCATAGTATATCACTGGCCTATCACTGTGTTTGGGGGGAGATAGGAAGGTTCTTTTAAGAACTGGGTAATGGGCTGATAGATGTAACATTAGTGATTTTACAGGCCAGGATAAAAGTAACTGTCTTACTTCAGGATGTAATTTCAGTTTTTCCAAGGAATAGCATGAAACTTACTTCCCATTAATTCTGCTCAAGGTTTTACTTTTGAAGCATTTGGTATTGGTTATAGTTGGAGGAAATTCAAAGGCAACAAAGGACCAATAGGTCACATATGACAGCAAAGTGACGTGAATAGTTTTTATGTGAATTTATTGCTCTTAAAGGTGCTGGCTTGACTGACATACTATGGACCAACTTACTTTTAGAAATACAGCTTCCAGAGATGAAAGGGCAGCTTGGTTTTGGTATAGCTAAGAGAGAAATTTTCCCAATAGAGAAAAATTACTGTTTTTTCTCCTTAAGATTAAATGTCACTCATTGGAAATTGTAGAGGTTGTTTTATTCAGTCTTATTTTCCTTTCTCATATAACTCTATGACTGAATTCAGTGGGGGTTGTGTGACCTAGATCAGTAACTTTGTGCTGATAACTACCAAGGCTGGTTGACCTTGATTGGCAATGGTCAGGGAGAACAGAGGTGATGAAGGATGCTTACTTTTCAGTGAGACAGAACATCCTATATTTGTAAGTAAGCACTTTGTTACAAACCATTTTTTTTTTTTTGAGTTTGTACCGGTGGGATAACAGGTCTGCAAGGAACAGCGGGGACTTGCTTAATGCTTCCTCTTTCACAGACATATTCATATGTATGAGTAATAGCAATTTCCTCTGCACTTTTTTTTTTTTTTAAACTTGATGTTTTGAATACTGTAACTACTGTTTTTATTTGTTGATATGTCATGGCTTACATATCTCAGCAAATACAGCAAAGTGTAATTCCATTTTTCGAGGTCAGGCCTGTTACACGAGGTGCTGTTTTCCAGATAAAGGTTCAAGGTGCTTTTCAATGAATCACTGCTCTAATAAATCATTTTGTATCTATACTAGCATATACAAGCTAGGATATTAATTTCCAAGTGTTGCCTGTCATGAATATGCAGTTTAAAAAACCTGAGATGAATAAAGCATATGGCCTTTATGACATTTCAAGACCATATCTGTAATTCAGTGTACATTCCTGCTGATACACAGACAAAGGTGAATTAGTTCCAGACAAAAACACATCAATGCTCTATTGAATAGTCAATTATTAAACACATAGTGGAATCTGAGGTTATCAAGGCATGCTCAGAATGTACATAGGATGCATAATTTGCACCAGAATGGGACAGAATCAGACTATTAGATAAAAAAAACAGGCAAAATTATACTAATATGGGTTTAGAATGGGTTATTGCTACTGCGTTATAATGGATGGGCTCCCTTTCCTTCATTTACCCTCCCAAGGAGCTAATTTCAGAGTCTTATTATATGTACAAACCTAGAAAAATAGCAGTAAGCAACATTATTTTCTTTCCCTTCAAGAAATAATCTGATTTCCAATGTTCCATTCTGTGGAGAAATAATGTTTTTGAGAACTGCACATGAAGGGAAATGTTACAACATAAGTGTCCTGGCAACTGCTCTGGTAGCAATTTGGTTGAATAAAATTAAGAAATAAGTGAATAAATTCTTGCTGAATGATGAGAAAAATATCTCAAGAATGTCACCTGCGTGAGATTTTAAGTGTTGTTTGTTCACCTAAATCTATAGTAAAGATTTTATTCAGGGAAAGAAAAGTGTGTTTAACAGCTGACTGGAAAAGCATTGTCAACAAACTATAAAAATTATTCAAGCTGTGGCTGTTTATTATTTTACTGCAATTATATACCATGTTTAATGCTTTGGATCATTGGTCTAGTGCTTATTTTTGATTAACATTAGGCAAGTTGCAGATTTATTGCAGTATGCTGAAAGGCACTATTTAAATCAACACAGAAGGCTCTCTGTATCGCTTCAAGTGGGTTATAATAGAACTTTATTCTCAGTTGCATTACATGTAATTTTATGTATAGTTAATTGAGATGTTACTGTATGTATTTTCAGGGTTTATAAAAAAAAATACGTTTCATTTCCTTATCTGTGACTTTCAAAACCACTTCTTACTTCTTAGAACTTAACGTTTTTGCAGCATAACTAATTACACTTATTTGCATGTTCCAATAAAAATTGCAAAATCTATCCAACATGATTCCACAGGTTTCTGTTAGTTCATTTTCCTAAAAAGACCTGGGCAGTATGTGAGCCAATATTCACTATTACTGACCTTTTGTGTACATTAAACAGAAAATTTGTGTGATATTAAACAAAAACATGTGTGATGGGGGGCTTTATACGTGTAAATTGGTATAGCCAACAGAAACACAAAGTAGAAATTGCTTAACTGTTTGTATGACATTGCAAGAATTTCCTGGCCAATGAGATTACAAATGCTAATTTATGTTTATGAGCACAGATAAATTCAGAGACAGAAGCTCAGAAGTGGAAACTGTATAGTGCTTTCCTAGATACTTTTTCTTCCAGACATTTCTGCTAGAAATTGAACACAAAAATTATTGCTTGATTCTGCAATCTGTAATTCATTGGGATATTCTCATACAGATACCGACTCTCACTGCATGATTGTTGTTCTGTTCAATATGTTTAAAACCACAGTGATTTACACAGTTATATGCAAAAAGATGATCTTAGCTGAGTTACTTGAGATGTAAGAATAGAAGCAAAGCTTACAAAAAATGTAGGATAACTTTCCTCCATTTCTGCATAAGGTGTTTAAATGCATCTCCAAGCGAACGGTGCAAGTGTGAGCTTTTACTGCAGTAAAGTACACAGACAACATACCATAGCCATATAAAAAACTGATGTATCGTGTTTCTCTGTGCTATAAAATCTCCCACAGTCATCCTAATGGATTAAAACTATCTGAAATACCAAATCTTGTGATAACTTCCTGAAGTTAACTCCCATGGTATAGACTTTAACAAAACATTTTAACAAAAACTCAGCAAATGAGCGTAGTTAAAATTATCAGTCCAAATCCTCAACATATAATGCAGCATTAAATCCTAACCCTCAAAGCATCAATGTTGTGACGAAGCTCTGAGAAGAAATATCTTTGTCACCAACCATTCGTTCCACTAGGGATCCTTTAACTGAGGCCAATGGCAGGACCCTGCCATTACTATTAATGAACTTCAAGCACTTTTAGTCAAGGCATTTGCTCTAGCTGTCAGTCAGCTTGGCCTTCACTGATAAACTCATCTATCCTTCTGCTCCAGTCATTGATCAAGCAACTTCTGATGCCATTTTTTGAGTACCTTCTTGATACCACAGCAGATATAATTGCCTGCTATTATTATTCATGCTGTTATTTCTATTGAACTTTCATTATTGTTTTGTTCTTCCCAAAGAGGAGGCTATTTTGTTGGCCATGGGGCCTTTATGATTAATGATGTGATCAGAGTATGGTGAGAACTGTATGGAACAGAAAACTATCCTGGTGTGGGGGTAGGGTACCTTTATGTGAATGGGATTTTTGCTCATAATTTTGTAGCTGCTGGTGTAAACCTCAGAATGTGCGTGTATCTGCCTAGCAGAACTTCAGGCAGTAATTATATCTTGTATTAAAAGCCATTCAGAAGGGGAATACTGTTCCAAAAGCTTTCTTTCTCAACAGATAATTCTATCGTGTCCTCTGAAAGAAAAGATTCATTTTCTCTGAGAAATACCTGAAGTCCTGGAGATAGGTCAGATGTTTGGAGGCAGTGTCCTCATGTTAGCTATAGCTCTGTCACCCGCTATTTAGAGAGGAGAGGAAGATGTAATGAGCTACTTCCCTCCACCTTCACGTAAACGCTGTATGTTTGATGATGACTAATTTGAGTCTTGGGGAAGTTTGATATTTGAGATACAACAGTTCTGCCCCTCAGCAAAATTTTTTTCCAGGGGAACAAGAGAGTCTAAAAAGATACTGCAGTATCTCCTGCTTAAGCAGCACAATATTCCACATGGTGGCTCCAGTTACTAAGTACTACTCTTATTCCTCTGCTTGACAGTCATTTTGTTTGCAACTTGACCAAGTCTGTTCGCTTAGCTTTATACTTTTGCCTGTCCACTTTAGAATCATTACCTTACCTACATACCTGTTCTTTGCAGCTTCACTTTCTTCCTTCTTTACTGAGGAACGTTTCCTCAGGTGACTGCTTATGCTAATCTATAAGGTGTTTGTAAGAACAGTCCTTCAACCATAAAATCTTAATGATGTGATTTGTTTAATGTATCAAAAGAGACAAAAAAATAAAAATCAGGGTTTGCATACTTTGTCAAAATTCTAAGCCAAGCCCTCTGTACTCTAGTAACTGTATCAGCAGTAAGGGAAGGAAATTCAGCCCATTTCAAAGGATATTTCGCCTGTGCTGTTTACATTAGAAAAGGAGAGGAGGGTGAAGAAAAACAATCCTGCTGAAAATATTCTTAATGATGTGCAGAATAGACTAGTTAACTTGCTTGATTTCGCCCCTCTGGACATCAGGAATACAAAGAAACAAAAATCCCAGACCAGTAATTCCATTTGGGCCATCATCCCTTCAGCTTTTTTAGGCTGCAGTATCTTTACCTTAGCAGAGCTTAAATCCTGTTGCTGGTCCCATGTGATCCCTTTTACAAATGCAAGGGCCACATGTGTCTCTGGGTCCTGTTGCCTGCATGGTCAAAGATTAATACTATAAAATGTAGAGCAATGTAACATTACCAGAGTGGCATTTAATGGCCTTTTCTTAATGCTGTCTGTGTTATGGAAAAAGAGAAGAAAATAATGTATTAAAATAGTTCCCCTCATGTATCACCGAAATTTGGCATTTCAGTCTTTCCTGTGTTCAGTTTCTCTGCATGCATCCCAGAACAGTATTTGTTGGTAGCAGAATATGATGCCAGCCCAGAGCCCTAACAATTGTGTAAGTGACCAACTTCAATGCCGACTGCAGGACTATTGGTCTTTTGGAATCTAGTACTTTAAACCCCAGTGGAAACAAGGACAGATTTCTATGTAGGATAGAAGTTATGAACCTTCAAGATAAAGTATGACATTGAATAAAGAACTAGTTAAAAATAGATCTGTGATTATGCATGAGATAAGCAGCGTCTCTTTAGAGGAAATATTATTTGCATACGCAAAAAGGTTAAAAACATTTGTGTCATTACACTCTAATTTTTGTTTATGCGTATTATATAGACAGCCAAACAACTATAGCAGGGGCAGGCCTCCACAGAAGAAAATAACAGTAAAGAGAAGGGAAAAGAAACCCCTGAACTTTAATGTATGTCAAAATTGAAATGCAGTGAGTTGAGGAGTGCTATATTTAGAACACCATTTCTTTGCAATTTGCAAGGAATGGCACAGTGAGGTGAACTGCATTAAAGAAGAAAAGGTATGCCTGATGTTCTTACAAAAATAGTGGAATTTCCTTAAGAGAAGTCTAAAATTCCAACAAAACTCCTAGGAAAAATAAATAAAGAATGGATGTCTAGGGAATGTAATACGTGATTTAAATCATTTCACATCTAAAATAAAGCATCATAACCCGAGAACAGTTCAACCATCCACAGATCTGATACCCCTAGAAGCTGGTATATTAAAGGAGAGTTAGTTTAAAGGGAACACAATTAATGTTTAATTTATTCCCCTCCGGAGTTTCTTGAGCCCATACATAGTAACTCTGAATAGGCAATAAAGGGCTCCTCTTATAAAAATCTTCTGCAGTGAGGATGCAGGTGCTCATTATCTCTGAAGTTGCTTTATGGGACTGAATTCACATTTCCTACTAATTTGGCTTTCTTTAAATATGAATAATTTGAATTAAAGCAGTAGTAGGAAAGGTGTTTTCTTGCCAGGACTTGCAGTTCAGTGAGGTTAATAACAGTGGTACTGCTTTATTCAAGAAATGAATTTGCCCTTAAGTTAGAATAAGAATTCTTCAAATGAGGTGCTTAAAAAACCTAGGTAACTTTTCCTCCTATCAATCATTGGCACTTTTTACAGAGGAACTGATGATCCTTAAAACATTTATTATCTTAACAGCCATATCTGGCAAGGGTGTATGCTGTCTACATTTTAAAGGTAAAACATGGCTACACATTCATAAAACTGCTTAGGTAGATAACCCCAAATTTATCTATAGGATCTAGATAACCTTTGAAGGCTTGGGTTTGTGTGACTTGGCCAAAGTTAAAATAGAAGATCTGTGAGATATTGGAAATCCAAATCTGAGTCTCTGGCCAACACTGAGCAATGGACTTTGGGCATCCTTGCACTGCAGAACTCAACTCCTACAGCTATCCAGTAACAGATGTCTCTGAGACTCACTAAGAAATATTTTTTTTTCACACTTTGCTCTGAAGTATTTATTTAGTAAACAATGTGAATATAGCCAGAATTTCTTACCGTAGTTGTGATTTTTAATTCCATCTGTATAAGAAGCTGTGTTGGTATGGGCTTAGAAACAAGAATGAATCTAAGAAAATCTAATGTAAATATTTTAAACCATGGCTGCAGCCTGGCATGCCAAAGGAAGTATGTAACACATAAGTAAGGAAGTATGGATAAGTATGTAACACAGTAAGGAAGAACCTAGTCACTCAGTACTTTTTAGCAGTAGTAACAGGCAACAAAATCTTGATCTATACCATTCAGTGTTCATCCCTGAGCTCTGGAGTGTGCAACACCTAAAATTAATACCAAAAAAGAAGATAAGCTCTGACAGGTTAAAACAATTGGTATAAAAATTGGTAGGAAATTGTCCCAAACAGTTGCAGGATGAAGTTTGTAAGTAGTCTCTTTCTACAAAGGTACCCCCTCGGCTTTATGTACTGCCTACCAGACTGAATTGTTGAAACAAACATAATTTGGTTCATGCATCTGAAAGGGAGAATGAATGAAAACCACCCAAAAAATCAGAATATTATGAATGTCTCTTTTTAGAGTCTGAAATGAAATGCATGTCTAATTTTGTTAAAATTACATAAAAAGCAATATATTTTTCTGCATTGAAATGGCACTAGCAGCACAGCTTCCACAGAAGGTATCACGAGTGACCATTTCCTCCTCAGATACGCTTACTGGATTGGCATGGAAAGTGCTATATCATTTGATTTTGATACATCTAGAGTAAAATTCTCTTTAGCAATATTTCAAATGAAACATTGGCACCACTGATAGGAAATAGATACGATTATTACAAAACCAAACCAAAACAAACAAAAAAACACACATAACTTAAAGAAAATATGAGGTGTGGAAAAGCTAGATTTCACGCACTGGTGGACAGAACAATAATAAGCTGCTTCAGAGAGAAGACTGAATTAATGAGAAAACCAGCTCTGAAAATTGCATTTACTTTGTCTGGAGGTGATTTCTGCAGATAATATTTAGCCTCCAGTTCAGCACAAATTGTGAAAGCACACAGCTAACTTCCCCGTTGTGGGCAGTTGTGTTAGCTGGTGTGGATGTTATGGATGTGCTTTGTATTCCAGAATGAAGTCCCACATGGGACATTTGTGCACTGTTCCCTGATACATTTCTAGTGCATGCATGTGGAAGAATATAATATTAAAAGCTGGGTAAAACTATTGCTGCCTAAATAAGTAGGACAAACATAGTCGTCCCATTTTTTCTATTTGTCATAGATTTGCATTTCACATAGAACTGGTGGAGTTCAGTGGCAGTGGCAGAGGTGAACTCATTGGATATCCAATGGTAGCGGCATGAAAAAATAAAGTGAGAGGACTTTAATCTGCAACTTTAATCTACACTAAAGATACAGAAAGTTCCTAGACACCACCAAGTTTATATTGTATGTTTTCTTTTTTTATAGTCTTTTGCCTTTTCTCCCCAGCTGTGCAGTTACCAGCAGTGTTTTCCTTCACTACAGCTATCAATGTCCTTCTCACATATCCATTAGTTCCAACAGGCAAATGGTACCTTGTGTTTCCAACTAATAAACATCCCTGAACGTTCATCATACTTCAGACACATTTGACACTTAAAAGTCGGTATTCGCAACCAAAGAGTTGGCATGAGTGGCATGGTCCCATCTTAAGGTATGTAGGATAGGTTTGTCTCTTCCCTTTTGACCTCATTAATCCCTTCTTCCTGTCTGAATCTGGTGAGCTAGAATGTGCTCATTGTGTCATTGTCTGCTTTATTCATTCAGATTCTTGCTGACATTTGCAAATACAGATATCCAAAGCAGTTTAACAAGCATCATTATTTAGTGAGGACAAATAGTTTCCACCTCTTTCCCATCTGTCTGGTTATATTGTCTAGAAATACTCTCCCTTTACCACTTGTGCTTTACCATTGCATTTTGCTGGATGCTTGGCTCTTAGGAAAACTGCATGAAAATAACAAGCGCAACAAGCTGGGATCAGCTGCTGAATTAAGGAAAACATGCACAGCAATGTTCCTTGTGCTGTACTGGCATTTTGTCTGACCTTAGATCCAACTGGAGATCTTGTGCTTTAGTCTTAAAGCTTCTGGAAGATATTTCAAAGGTATATAGAGCTGCTGCAACAGCTGTGATAAACACTGACAAGGAGCACTGACACTTGAGCAAATTTGCCGACAACACCAAACTTGGAGGAGTTGTGGACTCTGATGAGGGTGGAAAGACCTTGCAGAGAGATCTGGACAGATTGGAGAGCTGGGCAATCACCAACCACATGAAATTTAACGAAAGCAAGTGTTGGGCCCTGCACCTGGAATGGGGCAACCCTGGCTGTACGTACAGAGTGGGCGATGAGACGCTGGAGAGCAGCCCCACAGAGAGGGATCTGGGGGTTGTGGTTGACAGCAAGTTGAACATGAGCCAGCAGTGTGCCCTGGCAGCCAGGAGGGCCAACCGTACCCTGGGGTGCATCAAGCACGGCATTGCCAGTCGGTCGAGTGAGGTGATTGTCCCGCTCTGCTCTGCACTGGTGCCGTACTTGAGTACTTGCAGTACCTCAAGTACTGTGTGCAGTTCTGGGCACCACAGTACAAAAAGGATGTGAAACTGTTGTAGAGTGTCCAGAGGAGGGCAACGAAGGTGGTGAAGGGCCTAGAGGGGAAGACGTATGAGGAGCGGCTGAGGTCACTGGGCCTGGAGAAGAGGAGGCTGAGGGGGGACCTCATTGTGGTCTACAACTTCCTCGCAAGGGGGAGTGGAGAGGCAGGTGACCTATTCACTGTAAACACCAGTGATAGGACCTGTGGGAGCGGTGTTAAGCTGAAGCAGGGGAAGTTTAGGCTGGACATCAGGAAGGGGTTCTTCACTGAGAGGGTGGTTGCACACTGGAACAGGCTCCCCAGGGAAGTGGTCACTGCACCGAGCCTGACTGAATTTAAGAAGCAATTGGACTGTGCTCTTAGTCACATGGTCTAAACTTTTGGGCAGACCTGTGTAGTGCCCGGAGTTGGACTTCATGATCCTTATGAGTCCCTTCCAACTCGGGATATTCCATAGTTCTCAGGACCTTGTCTGTAAGAAGTACTATGAAAGATGGAGAGGCAAAGTCCATCTATGAACTATGCTAAAAAAGCCCTATGCTTAAAGTATTGCAGGATTTTTAAGTCAGAATTTCTTCACAGCATAATGGTTTTTATTCCCAGGTTATTTCTTACTGAAAACATTGAGACTAATCCTAACTGAGAAATTACCCAAAAATATAGGGAAGGCTTAGGCTCTATATAATGACCTGTGCTTTTTAATATTGTCTTTGTGAAATAAAATACTGAGAATATCTAAAGCTATTAGATTCCTACAAAAATAGGTATTTTTACCTGCAAAAATTTCTTTTCTAGTTCTGGGAAAATTACCATATCTGTTTACATTTACCTGTTCTAAATATTTGATATACTATTAGAAGCAGTTCATTTTCTGAAGTGGGAAGTTGTCCCTGTTCTGATCCATAGAAACGGATATTACTGCTCATTGTACATAAGAAGGAAGGACGTCACATCTATGAAGCGTTAAATCCTCTGCACATAGGAGTTTAAGATTAATCTTGGCTTTTGGGACTTCTGTTAAGATATTTCCCATGCTCATATTTTGAAAATCTGTATTTTTCTCAATTTCTCTCATATATCACTGTGCCTACCTGAGAGTTGTGCACTGAGACTAAATTCCTCCTGACACAGAAGAAATAAAGAAGAAGCAACCAAAACAATTGCACATAATGAGACAACCTACAAGAATAAACAGCCCAAACTGGAAAATAGAAGAAATGTTCCAGCTATAGTCCAAATAAATAAATAAATAAATAAAATCGTGGTTAGAAAAGGGAAAGGTCGCACTGCACCTTGTGTTCACTTCCATAATATAGCTGAGGAAATTCATTATCTCAGAGGCAGCAGTACCTGCTTGCAGCTTTTCTCCTCTTTGAAATGGAGGAGCCAGAATCCTTGCTACTCAGCGGGTCAGGGCTTGTGGCAGCTCTGTGTTGCCACAGGCTCAGACCGTTGCAATATGTGAGCAGATCCAGTCCTCTGTGTCTCTTCTGTTAGAAGGAAGCTGGCATAAACACACCTGTATTGAGTTATCCTGGTACAACTGAAGTGAGAAGCAGTTGTTTGGATATTGATTGGATTTTGTTGGCATTGCTGTACAGAACTATCTGTACAGTTTCTGCTTTTATAGGGGAATAATGAATATTAAAAGTAACAATAAGCTCTACACATGTACACATCACAGATATTAAAATAATGCTGATAAACAAAAAACTACAGCATTTAGATTTTAAAAGATTAAATGAATTTCAAACAGGTTACATTTGCAGCAGTGAAACTTGCTTCTGAATTGGAGCCTGGGTTCTGTTTACTGCCTGCATTGCTGCTGCAGCACATCCTGCTGCATACACGTGCTCTGTGGCCCATCCCTTGTCTCCTCTCCCGTTCCGTCCCATCCCATCCCATCCCAACCCATCCCTCATGTGTACAGGTCCGGTGCACAGATCACTAGGCCAGCACAATGACTCTGTCTTCCACCCATGCTGCGTGGAAACCCCAGCTTTAATTTGCACTTTGTATGTGCCACCTGTGCCATGCCAAGAAGAATTCTTCCCTCTGAGCAGCTGGTGGTAGAGAACAGAATTGTGCTTAATGTGAAATTGGGCATTCATTTGCTGCTCCTCACTGTGTTGTGTCAAAATGCTTTGAATGAAACAGGTCCCTAGAAATAGGGTATTATTGCCACAGGCCTTCTGGTTAGCTTGGATGACTAAATGCTGGAAGAGGGAAATGCTACATGCAGAAACAAGAGCTGGATAAAATCCTGGCAGGTCGAATGAGAGATTTTTATTTTTTTTTTTTTCCTGTGATGGAAGATTGGTGTCTCAGATTCATATCTGCTTTTAGGTTTTGTTAGGGAATTATCTTTGCATCCCATATTTCACCTACATTACGATATCCTGCACTGCTCGCTATCTTTCCTTCAAGCCATCATTTATGCAAGTCTTTCTCTTGCTACTATGTTTCTCTTTAATTCTAACATTAAAACTTGATTTTTATGTGATATCATTCATTATTCAATGCTATTACATAATGATGAGATAGGAAACATCTTTCCAGAGAGATTGGGATGCTGAGCTCTAACAGTTGCTCATATAATTAACCTAGGGCTGGGTGGGATGGTGGAGGGCTTGAGAGCTTCAGCCCAGGGAGGCTGCAGTCAGCTATTGGGGTCTTCCTGCCCACTAGATCTGAGGGACTGCAGTGGATTTGACTATGAAATTCTCATTTCTTATGTCAGGGAAATGGATCCCTTTGCTGATTCTACAGGAGCCAAAACACCTACAGAACACGATGGAAATTTCCTGCCTTTGAGAACTGGGGCAGAAAAATTCTTATGCTCTGAGTCGATGCAAAAGTTAAGTTTGACACAGAAAACATACACAAGTTAGAAATGGAAATGAAGGTCCTTAGCCATGAAATAGTGTCTGGAGCTATAACAAACCCAGAAATAGATATCTTTATTTTTATATCACTAACTAACTCATGCCTCATGTTCCTTTTGATAATTGTCGAGGATTTCTGTAACTCTTGGTTCCTCTGACAGAAAAAGTTGAAGACCAGATGGGACTGATGGATGCCATCCTCCAACTTGCACAGGATGATTTAGCGATAGGAGCTAAGTAATGATAGCCCATAAGTAGGTGGTTTATGTCAGATGGAAATCAGCAATTTCACAATACCCAGCTTTACTGGACAGCACTTGAAAATGAATCCATTTACACTCTCGATTTTTTGTTTTTATTTTGAAAGTGAATGAAGTTAATATAAAAAGATGGCAGAACAGACCACTGAATTTCATACAGCTACATTTAATATCTGAGTGAGAGGTGCTTTGAGTCACCATTCTGATTACTGCTGTCAGCTCTATTCCCTGCATGTGGGATACAGCACGTTCAGTCCTGCCCCAAGTCCTGGTGCCTCTAAGGATCCTAAGAGGACGCTTCCACCATGCAGCAGTATATATTTCAGTCTTTCATGCTGGCCTGACCTGTGTTCTCCCCACATCGTGTACAGAATTTCAGCTCAGTTTTGCCACACTGGCCTTTCCCTTTACATCTGTGGAACTCCCAGTTCTTTCCTATGTGAAGAAATCTTTAAAAAAGGCACAAATTGAACACAGCTAGACATCCATGGTGATAAAGATGTCTGGAAGAAACTCTCCCACAGACACCGTCTTTCGAGTAATAAATCATTTATTAATTAAAAAAATGAGAAAATATTTTATGACTCTGCTTAAATTTATCTGACTTATGACGTACGGTGATTTCAGAGTGAAGGAATTTGGATTTCATGTGAAGGAGGGAATGAAAGAGTTGCAGAAATGCAGCTTGAAGTCAACTTCCTTATGAAGTGTCGAAACTACCTTGTATCCGCCAGGAGAGGGAGCCTGGCAAGAAGAGCCGAAGCTAACCTGTCTCACATCAGGTGTTAGATGTTACAGTGGTAGAAATTCGAATTTCCACCCGTTTCAGTAGTTTTATGGCATGAAACAGGTAGCAAAATATTTCTTTTTGAAGATATATAAAAATTTAGGTTGGTAAACTGATCAGAAAGTGGTTTTTTGTTTGTTTGGTTGGTTGGTTTTTTTTTTTTTTTTTTTAATCCTATGTAGACCTGAGACAGGAGTTAATGAAAAGGCAACTTGTTTTAACACTATGGAGGCTTTACAAGAGAAGGGCTCTCTCTGCCTGGAAGTGTGGGCATTCCCCTGGCACAGCAACATTACGTGGGTTTAATCAAGTCTCCACAAGTTACATGCTTTTCTAAGTAGAAATATGTCAGGCAGGACTAAAGAACCTGTGATTGGTATGTTCATAAATGTCAAATTGCTCTCATTAGAGTTCAGATGAGAGTGTTCAAAACTTCTCATTATCTTGCTGGAAAGGTTTGCTTATTTCCTTTGCTGCTGGAGCAGCCCTGGTCCCAGCTGATGGATAAAAATATGCTTCCTAGGAGGAATACTGGCTTCTGCCCACCCTGCTCCATACAATCAATCAATTAAGTTTTAATTTGGAAATGTTCTTAGATTTAAAATTTTTCCAGTTTTGTACTAGAGGAATTTATCCAAACCAATATGGAAAATGCAGGATACACTGGAAAAACCTTCACAGGTTTTTTGATATTTCCATATATATAATTTAATTATATATATATTTTAAATAGGACACAGCAGCATGAAAGCATGTCTTGTGCTCATAAAGTACTCTCTCAAATTCTTAAATTGCTGGTGGATTCATGTTATTAACTTCCAGAGAAATAAATAAATAAATAAAATGGGCCAGCACTTGCACCATAAATCATTGGGTTTGTAGAAGTCTTTCTTTAAAGTTTCTTCTGTTTGAGCCCGTGAGACAGATAGCTTCCATTAGGTTCAGATGCAGCCATAGGGAAAGTTTGTTCCTATAATATCAACAGCCTGAATAGATTATTGCTATGGAGTAAGCCTTATTATTTAGGCACTGAATAGTGAGTGGAAGGGCTGCAAAATTTATGGTGAAGACAAAAACACTGCAAAATCTTTCAAATGATGCAGCATATTTAACATTATCTGTTTGTGTGAATCATTTATTTGTGGTGTTTAATTTATAAAGGAACTAGTGTCCTTGTGCCTTATAGCTGTATTTGTGTTGTGTTGTATAGCTATACTTTGTGTTGTCTCATACTACATGTGCTAAGGGCACATGAGTGTCACACGAATGTCTGTGTTAGTCGAGGCTGTTTGTTAAATCTATCAGCATCCAGGTAGTATTTTATATGGGAACAATGGAGTAACTGCAAACTAGATCTAATTTTTATCTTCCTTTTGGACAACTACTATTTTAAGGAAAGTAATTTGTTTGGAGGCAGAACAAAAAGCATTGGATGTTAATATAGGGAATTGAAAATGAGGAGGTATGAAGGTCACCACGTACAGTCTCACATTATGCTTCAAATGGCTACCGAAGGGGGGGAGGTCTGTTCCCCCTCGGGTCTAGTGATTGCATGGTCACTTGGTGAGGTGGATCACTTAGTTGTTCCTAAGGAAAAACAGCCTAGGAAAAAGAGTGAAGTGATTTCCATCAGATCAATGACATGACCTCACTGACCAAACACCAACTGCCCACTTGTGAGACCAGTGCAAGGAAGGAAATGGGAAGCTGCATGCATATGCCCATGGAAGGATTGGGGGATGGAAAGGGACAGCTCTTTTGGCAACTGGCTGGCAACATGAAGCTATGCCTTCAGTGGATGAACTCTCAAAGGAAAGGAAGCTATGGAATTTGTGTTCTTTGAATTCAGATGAGGTAGAAAAAAATGGTTGGAGAAGAAAGAGAGAAAATACAGCAATGCTGTGGTTTGTTTTTTGTTTGTTTGTTTGTTTTTTGAAGAATCCTTATATAGAACAGTAGGTGATTTTTTTTTTCTAGAAGATAAGGCTTGAGTAGAAGAAGTGGTAATCAGGTTGCTGCCCCTGTGTTTGCTCTGCCTAGATGACTGATACATTTCCAATCACATGATGCAGCTGCAACTGCCCAGTATCTGCATCTAGAGTGCAAGCATACGTGTATTTGGTCTAAACCCAATGAATTCTCATGAGTATTGAGAAAACTGAGGTTAAGCAATGTGTATAGTTCTGGTGCTTTTTCTGGCATGTGCATACCCCTCTTGAATGAAGATGGGATCAGCTGTTGACCTCATACAAGAAAAGTCTGTTTCTACTATTCCATGTCTCAAAAACGTGAATACAAAGAATGTGGGACTGGTAGGTGTAAGCCTCAGGAATGGGAGTGCCTGTGTCCTCCCTGAGGCTAGCCTATGAGGGCTTTTTTCTGTGACAGTGTAACTGAAAAATGCTTATGCCAAGAAAATGTTAGAGAGGATAGCAAAAGAAACAAATCTGTAGTCAATCCAATCTAAATTAAGCTGACAATCTAAGAATCCACCTTGTAATTCTTGTAACATGAGAATTTTGCAGGTCCAGCAGGAGGGAGCTTAATCGGTCTTGTGACCATATCCCATACAGAATCACACAGAATCACAGAATCACAGAATTTCTAGGTTGGAAGAGACCTCAAGATCATCGAGTCCAACCTCTGACCTAACGCTAACAGTCCCCACTAAACCATATCCCTAAGCTCTACATCTAAATGTCTTTTGAAGACTTCCAGGGATGGTGACTCCACCACCTCCCTGGGCAGCCTGTTCCAGTGTCTAACAACCCTTTCAGTAAAGAAATTCTTCCTAACATCTAACCTAAAACTCCCCTGGCGCAACTTTCGCCCATTCCCTCTCGACCTGTCACCAGGCACGTGGGAGAACAGGCCAACCCCCACCTCACTACAGCCTCCTTTAAGGTCCCTGTAGAGAGCAATAAGGTCACCCCTGAGCCTCCTCTTCTCCAGGCTGAACAAGCCCAGCTCCTTCAGCCGCTCCTCGTAGGACTTGTTCTCCAGGCCCCTCACCAGCTTCGTCGCCCTTCTTTGGACTCGCTCAAGCACCTCGATGTCCTTCTTGTAGCGAGGGGCCCAAAACTGAACACAGTACTCGAGGTGCAGCCTCACCAGAGCCGAGTACAGGGGGACGATCACCTCCCTAGCCCTGCTGGCCACACTGTTTCTGATACAAGCCAGGATGCCGTTGGCCTTCTTGGCCACCTGAGCACACCGCTGGCTCATATTCAGCCGACTGTCCACCATCACTCCCAGGTCCTTCTCTGCCTGGCAGCTCTCCAACCACTCATCTCCCAGCCTGTAGCTCTGCTTGGGGTTATTGCGCCCCAGGTGCAGGACCCGGCACTTGGCCTTGTTAAACTTCATGCAGTTAATATATATATCATACCTTATCAAACCTTTGATAAGCACAGACAGGGGGATAGATAGGGGAAGGACTGATCTCACCTTAGCACTTTTTTCTAAGAGTTTTTCTTTGCTACTCATCTGACTGTGGCATCAATAGGATACCACTGTGTCAATCTGTATTTCCTCCATTCCCTCCTCCTGGGGTCAAATCATCTACAAACACTGGGACAAGGATATACTAGGTACAAAGAAAGGAATATCTTTGCAGGTTTTTAGTTGTCCATCTTGTATCTGCTGTGCAAGGATATGAAATAACGTAACAAGGTTATTCAGAGAGGATTTTACCACCTTGTTTTGTAGTACTCAAAAAGTTCAGATACTCAAAGCAAGTTTATGACATGCTCTTGGCTAAGTCTCAGTGACTGTTCCCTGTGTCCATCTTTGACTTGAGTCATATCTTACAGCAAACAAATCATGTCAGTGTCAAAAATTTTAGGCAGAGATTGCATTTGAATAGATGGGGAGAACTAGACAGTACTGAGGCTGATGCAGCATTGAAAGGTACATCATGGAGACAAAGGAGATATTTGTTCCTGAATGGACTTGAATGAAAAGCAAAAATAATATGTTTTGGATGGGACTAGAATAGTAACTGATATCCACCTCCGACTTGCCTGTGGCAGGGGCTTTATGCTGGGATGAACAGATCCTACGCTAACTCTAGTTCTGTACACTGGGTGCTCAGCAGTAGTTTATTTAGCATTCATGGGCCCCACTGCACTGCTCTGGGGTTCAAGAATCAGTGATTTTGTACCTTTCCTGTCAAAACAGGTATCTTCCTTTTCCTTCATTGTGGCATATATCGTCACCACCTCTGGCCTGAGTCTTTTGATGTCTGACAGTGGCTAAATTCTATTCCTAAAGAGTATTCTCTTGTATTTTCATTTTATACAATAATTGAAAGTTAAGGTTTCCTTTGAAATTAAAATATTAGTTGTATTCTACAGTTGGCATCGTATGCATGTTGATTTCTACCCTTGTCAAGCATTACAGAAGAGATCTGTATTTAACCTGTTTTATATGGTATCTCACTACATCTATTTAAGGACAAAGGAAATAAAAAGCAGAATTTGTTTGTAACGTTTTAAGGGCTATTGTTCATCTTCTGAGCACAATGTTATTCATTATTTTATACACATCAATTACAACCATCATATATGTAACTGAGGCAAGACATCTTGAAATACTTTGCAGAAAACATGGAATTTTTGTTTTGTTTTGTTAGGGTAGTTCTGATGCATGCTTAAAAATATAAGTAATGAAAAACTGGAAGAAAATATAGATAGAAGGGGAAGAAGGGGAGCTGGGCCTTATTAAGGTATGATATCTCTGATCGCTTTTACTACATGTGGGAATATAGATTAATTAATCATGTCATCATTAGAATTAATTCATTCTCTTGGGTCTACTTTTTGTTTTCTAATCTTTTCTCAAATGATTGTGGGCTAGGATACTACCATTACAAATCCACTTAAGCTTTGAGTTGATCATTGGTTCAATTTGACTTTTAAAGTATATTAAAGGCCAATTAATAATGAATGGGCTGATGTCAAGAAGTAACTCTAGTTTTTCCATCTGTTAAAAATCTCTCTCCCCCTCAGTTATCCAGCTGTATGCTTAATGCTTCAAGCTGACAATGACAGGAATTGTAGTATCTCGAACTCTGCCATCATTATACCATTCAAAAACTGACTTAAATGGTGCTACTGTATTTCTTGCTGAGTTAGGTCCTTTTGAAAGAGCTCGGGTACTGCTCTTTTGAATGCCAAATCAATATCAATAACCTGTTGAGCTCTAGAGCTCATGCAGGCTAAATCCATTTTATTCTTGGTGACTTGTTCTTAACAAACTGTAGTTCATAAAAAATCCTGGCTTGAGCTTGTAGAATTTTTCCCAAATAGAGACCACTCATTATATGGTTTATAGTGGTTAGACTTCCCCATGCAGCTCTGGATATTGCAGTGCCTACAGTGATTGCATGTTATGTTTAGCAAAGGAAGAGGTGGTGGTTGTTTCTCTGAAGTCACTTTAATACAGTACATTTCCTACAGCAATGTCATACTTCTGTTGCTGAGAAAACAGTTTTGTCTATGTATAGGTCATAACATTTGTTATGTATAATGTCAGTTGAATATGCCTTAAGAAAGGCAACAAGATATACTGAAAGAAAAAAAAAATGAAGTAAATGGGACCCTGTTGTTCATTAGAAAAGAATTTGGATAATAAAACTTCACCACAATAAGTATGATTGCATTAAAATAAATTGCAACAAAGCATATTTGAGTGACCTTACAAGTATCTTCACAGTCTTTATGAAATTTCTAGAACGTCAGCAGGCAAATATTTGTAGTGGTGAATGCGGCACTGGAGGAGAGCCTTCGTGTTGGTCGTGACATGCTGCACACATCCTGCCTGTCGGGAGGTTCACCACACTCACTGTTCCTCACGTCTTTATACAATTCTTCCAAGGGAACAAAGCTACCAGTCTTTGACCTTTGCAATGCTGAACTTTCTGGTACACCAAGGTTCATTGAGAGCATTAAGCTCTTACACATCTCCATAGGAACAAGCCCTTACAAGCAGTACATGTACATACAGGTGCTGTTGTTAAAGGCAGAGCATACTAATATCATGGTTATGTAGCAATCACTCCTGCTAAGGTGCAGGTCTCTACAATAAACAACCATGGTTAAGCTCTGCCTATGTTCAGCTTGAAACCACTGTTTACTTGTTATAATGTCTTCCACAGTGGCCCACTACGTATACTGATATTAAAATATGGAGGATGACAAAGATAATACATTCACAAAAGCAAAAATGATCTAAGAAATGCATAAGCACTGAGTTTGAACTCAGTGACATGCGAAAGTCTTCAGATTTTGAATGAAAGAGTAATCAAGGTTTCAGGGTAAATAGACATGGAATAATGTGCAATGTAGTTTCATCGAGTAGGGGTTGTATCAGGCTAATTTATTATCTTCTTGATAAGCTGACTTCTTAGACAAGGGTAATGCAATGAACCTAATCTGTCTAAATTTAAGCAAAGCAGTTGATATAGTTCCCCAAGGGAAATTATTATTAAGAAAGGAGAACATGGGTATTCATTTGAAGGGTGGATAAAGAGCTTGCTGTAGTAGCAGCTTCAGTGAATTACACTGAAGGGAAAGTTACCAGACTGAAGAAAAGTTACTAATGCTGTTTCTCAGGGTTGGGTCTGGAGAACAGTCCTGTCTAACATTTCAATTAGTGGCCTTGTTACAAGAGCGAGGTGGGTGCAATTATAAAATCTGTGGCTGACACAAAGTCTGGAAGTATTACCCCTTTTGGAGGAAGACTGGGTCATAATTTAGAAAGGATTAGATGAATTTAGGATAAAAAATCTTTCTGAATTATGACCCAGTCTTCCTCCAATCCTGGCAGTAATTTCTCATTTTGTCATCCACAAATTTTATATGACCTTGTAGGCTTGACTAATGGAAATGGAATGGAGTTTAATTGTACAATGTCAAACACTTAGAGAGTAATTACAATAACTTTTGCTGTGAGAGGGAACCTTATCATTTGAAGTGACCTATTTAATTGGTTGTGATATATTGGAGACAGATGATGAGACTATATGTCTGTTTTTGTGTATGATGCTAAGGTCCTACAGCTGGTGAAGTGATCTTCCTTCTAATGCTATAGATTGCCACAAGTGAGAAATAATCAAGTAAAAATGGACTAAAAACCCTATTCTGGGATAGGTGATGATTACAAAAATGAAAACTCTGGCTACTTTGGCAGGACTGTAACTGGAGAAGGTCAATTCAAAGAGGACCTTGTTCTGAGTATTCTAACCCTGACAGTGGGACTGAAAGCAGCAAGCTTATCACAAATACTTTTGTTTTTGGAGGAGGAGGAGCTTTTTGAAAAAGCACAAGTAAGCTACAGCTCATTTAAGCTATTACTCAACCTCATAATGACTGTTATCATCATCAGACTGAAGGTTTGGATTTTATTTTATTTTATTAAATGAGGGTGGCCAGACACCGGGACAGGCTTCCCAGAGAGGTGCTTGGTGCCCCGGGCCTGTCGGTGTTGGAGAGGCGCTGGGACGGTGCTGCATTGACAGGAGTCAGCTTCTGGGGAGCCCTGTGGTGGTCAGGCAGGTGGCTGGAGGGCTGGGTGGGTTCTTTGCACTGAGCTATTCTATCATAAATTGTTTTGATTTTCTTTTCTGTGTCTTACATAGTTAGAGTCTTTCATAATGTATGTATCCTTTTTTTTTTTTTTGTTCTTTTTCCTTTCTTTCATAGCCTTTTGAGAGGTTACTTTCACAATCCTGAAGACAGTTGAGAAAAAAAAGTTAATGCTTTTTCAAATAAGAAAATCCATATTAACAACAGGGTGTCGTAGTTGCTGACCTCAGTGGGTGACCTGTTTTCACCCATTAGGGAAAAATGCAGCTTTTGAGAAATAAAATTTCATTTCAGTAATGATTTTGTGGTATTATTTCTATCTGGTTAGATTTTCTTAAACAAGTGCCAGTGTGAAGGTTACATTACATTATTACAAAAAAACAAAACAAAACAAAACAAAAAAAACAAATGAACAGCAACAACAACAAAAAAAACAACCACCATATGTTGCCAGGAATTAATGTTAGCAAATGCATCACACTTTCCCTTTCAGACTCACGGTAAGACGCGGTATTTGGGTGAGGGCAATATAATAACATGCAATACAATTGCAATACGTTTATCAGTAAATGGTCTACCCAACAAACACTGAGGAATTAAATAATGCCACAACTACCCTAAGTGAAACCTGAGAGTGTATAAACTGAGATGTTTCTGTAAATCATAATTTGATCAAGTGTTTACAGTTTTCCATGGGACTAGGCTAAGTCTTGGTGCCAGAACTACTGATTTGCTGAATTTCAGTTCCCTGCTCCAAATAATGGCATTGCTCGGGATCCTCCACATGAATTATTAAAGGCAAATAAAAATTCTGTAGATTTTCCTGAACAAGTTCAAAGAAATATTAAGACCATGTTTTATTTGACCTTTGAGTTTTCAGAGGTTTACATATGAAGAAAATTTCAGATATGGAAAACTTCACTCTACATGCTTAACCTTTCAGACTGTACTGGTAGACTGAATATGATAATGAAAAGGACTAAGTAATCTCTGACAAAGTTATCTCAAACATCTATAATGATATAGCACAGGCCATTACCACTGTTAGCAATGTATTGGACACTACTATAAATGCTAACTGGTTATATAAAAGTTTTTATAAGGTTTGAATTAGACCATTACCAGAATATACATATTAAGAAGTAGATATTGGACAGGGTGTATTGCATTTCTGCATCATAATTTTTTAGCTATTGTGTATTCATGTATTATATTAACTAATTTATTGCTTCTCAAAGCTTTTTGAGATATTTAGTCAGATTATAGTCTGGTAAATCATTCACACGAGCTTTTCTACTGACCTGAACAGAACTATTTCAGTGAGTAACTGCTTGTCAGGGTCAATAATGTGATCACAATATAGTTCCTATATTACAAGAATTTTGATATTGCTGGGGCAGTTAATTAAGATGAGAAACGCGAATTTTTAAAGAGAGCATTACTGGAACTGTGCAGTAGTAGAGTACATTTTGGATTTGTGTTTAGTCTCTTTCATCAGAAGAACAGCGTATTAGGTTGATACCTTCTAGAAAGTATTTTGGAATACTGGTGACGTTGAACAATTGTGTTGGACAACAGCCAAGGAATTTCTGAGACTTTGAGAAGCTGAAATGTAACTCATATAAAATAGGACAAAATGCCCTTTTCCCTTTCAGATATTCCAGCCAGAAGGGGACCTGATTTGTAAGGCAGGATTGCCTCAAAGAAAGTTTCGCACTAAAAAGCAACCCCCTGCTTGCTTTGCACGGGTTGCCATTCCCTGCTGCAGGCACCGAGAGAGTCTCAGCACTAGGGACAAATCTCAGGCTCAGTAACTGTCAAGTAACTTTGTGCAAGTGCCAAAACATTTTTTCCCCATCTACTCTGAAGAGACAGCAGTAGAAGTATCAAAACTGCTCAGTCTATTTTATGCTTGGCAAGGGAAATTTGTAGGCCATTTCCCAGTATTCATCTATCTTTAAACGCTCAATTTGTTTAGAGTGTAAAATTTACAGAGTGGTACATCATACATGCCCAATAATAATTAATTGCATTTTAATCTCCTGCTGTGCTTCATGCATTGAAATTATTTATAGTTTGGGTATGAATAGTCTATTACTCTATTTTTATTTTCTAACCTATTTTTCTGTTTCTGTATTATACTTCTATATGCTGTTTCTGTATTTCTCTAGGAAGTAAAATAAAAAAACTGTGTTATTGGATTAGTATATCAAAATACATATTTGGGAACATTTAAGAATAGGTAAGTATTTATTTTCACAGACTTTTATGTTTTAATTCCTTCTGGATCATAAATAACAATACACAGATCAGTGTGATCAGAGTTTGAGGCTAAAATGAATCCAACTTCCTTTATCTTTTGAGATAAAGGCAATCTAATATGATATTAAGGTGGAAAAGGTATTCCATAGGAAAAAGGATCTGTATTGGGAATGTGAAGATAAGTGCATGATCTACTGACATAGCTCTCTGATTTTTCAGACTATCACAGATAATGCCAAATTTAAAACTTGACCTTAGCAATTTGTGCTATGAAAATTTTTCTTCCAGTAAATACTTCCTGCCTTATGTTTTTTAGTCAGTGACCATGTTGGTCTCATTTTTGCCTGGAACTTAGGGTTTTCTTCGTGCTGAATGCCTCCACCTGTTATGAGTTTGTCCACCACGCAGCCATCCTTGTAGGCTCTCCATATGCAACACATCCTTCTTGTCTCAAGCTGAAGTGTTTTGAAACAAGGCAGAGTTCAAACAGTGGCTCCTCATATCGAAGTATTCATAGAGTATTAGAACAAACAGTAATGAATGCTGGAGAAAAATATTTTCATAACCAATCTCAGTTCTGAATATGAAAATAGAATATATCCTTTCTCATAATTAAATTGAAGCTCCTCACTGCATATTTCAGATCTGACTATCAGCAATGAAATGCTTAATGCTTTCTCACATATATAAGTTGCAAAGCATTTAAACTTGCCTTTCTGTAAAGATGGTTAGTAGTTGCAGCCACTGTTTCAAACTGCCCATGCAGTTATGAGTATGCTTTACATTGCTAGGCTTAGAGCCAATCTGAGAACTTTGATGTTGGAAATTTTGGAAGAAATCCTTCAAGGATTTCAAGGTACACTGCCTTGCACCTGGAGGTGATGGGTCAGTATGATCCCAGTAAAAAAGGGACTCTGAATCTGTAAACTATCACTTAGAATGCCATATATATACCACTTATATATATATATATATATATATATATGGATATCATAGATATATCATATATCATAGATATATCATATATCATAGATACATAAGGATATATTATATCATATCCTTGTATATAAGGATGCTATAGTCTTAAATCCCTTCACATGCTGGGAACAGCAAGTTGTGTGACATCAAGTGGGCTTCCAAGCAGATCCCATCCATGGAAAGTTTGCCAATCAGTTTGTCCTCTGAGCTCTTACAGGATTTTCTTAAAAGACAATGATTCTATTAATCATTTCTACTGTCAGATAAAAAGGATGCTCACACAAGAACTTTTTGCTGCAGTTGTAGATACAGGTAAGCACTAGGACATTCTTGTCATCTGCCTAAATTTAATCACATTTCTTTACTGGGGTTAGTCAAGTCAGTTAATCACATGTGTGTTGAAGTAGAGAACTGGCCAATCTAACTAAATACCAGAGCCAAATATTGGTGTGGTAGGAAGGGACAACAAAAACAAGTGTTTTTTCCCTGCACTTCAGCAGCTGCTGTTGCTGTCTAAATTAGGAATAGGAACTGTGGACTGTGACTGGTTTAATCTTTTAAAGATAAAAATATAGATTTTCATAGTTATATATTATTTTAAGTCAGTTGAGCTATTGATTTATTTTAAATTGATCTTTTGAGAGTTTTGGAGTCTAGGGCTTCACCTTACAAACAATGAATTACCTCTTCAAGTTCTTTTTCTCTTTAGTTATGCATGTGAGGGAACACGCAATTCATAATATGAAATACTTACTGGAGACATGAACACCATAAAGTATATGTCTTCAAGCTGATACTAAAACATTTAAAATCACACATATAAGTGGTGACTTCAAAACAAAACTATGTATAGAATTAATATCTGTGACATTTTCTCCCCTGGTTATTATTCCAAAATTATAGCTCTTTGCTAACTCAGTTTGATCCACTAAAATCCTTCTGTAAAGACACTGAAGAAAAAATTCCTATATCAACTAGATAAAGATAGTTGCCTTGAATAATATAAAGTAATATAATTTCTTTGTGTAACTGCGTAAGCTCATGTGCCTGCAAACTAGAGTTAGATAAGGCATCAGATTGTTCCTATTATTACTGTCATAGCTCCTCTCAACATATTTTTCAGGAGGGAATTAGAAGCACTTTGGGGCTCTAATGGATATGAGCAGCTTCATACTTTCAGAAATACCCGTTCATAATTGGATGTTTTCACACACAGAATTGCTTTGGTGTAATCTGCAATGGCTTGGTGATATTTGTGTTCATCATATGGAAGACAACATACTTGACAGTTTTTGTATGGGATACAGCAGGGTAGCTAAGTCTCCCCTGCAAGGTGTGGGGCGTATGTAGTGAAGTATCCACATCTGTGCACAGTGTTTTGTTCCAATTCAGTGATACCGGTCTCAGTTTTCTGGGAGCAAAGGTACTAGTGTTTAAAGAGAATTAATTCTTGTCACTAGAAGCAGAAAAAGTTTACTGAGCTTCTTTTCAGATGTGTACATGTATCTCAATAGAAGCATAAAATTCAACCAGTATTTTGCCTGTAGAATTTTATATGTTTTACAATTGCTTATTTTAACAATTGATGGGAAAGTTCATTCTACAAAAATGCATCCAAATTGGCTGACCACTGTGAGAGCAGCAGAAAAACAAGGAATTAAGAGATCTGTGTCCTAGTTCTGGTTTCTACAGACTCAGAGTGGTACTGGGCAGTCACCTCACTTCCTCTGCTATCTGTAAAATGTGGCAATTTTTGTCTTTGTAAATCTTGGGGATATGTGCGCCAAGATATGCCCTAAAGTACAAAGTATTTTTACTGGTGTTTTAAAAGATGTTGGCATTCACTCCTAGGTTTTATTTCCATATTAATTAAAATAAAATGATATCTCAAGGTTTAAGTAAGCAATTCCTCAACAAGATAATGACATACATTTTAACTCTGTTTAGTTTATTAATTTGCATTCCATGGTAAATGCCAGATTAAGTCTGAAGAGCTGAAGGCTCTTACAGTTCTATAAAGAATGTCAGAGGTAGCATCTAGCATCAGCTAGTTTGCTTAGATCTCAAAACAAAAGAGCTGCAGTAAGATATAAAAAGAGATTCTTTCCACAGCTTGTCAATCTCTGACTTGCTGAATGTGCCTGGCAATCCAGGTACTAAGTATGACGATTACTTCTGTAATATTTACATCTCTCTGTTTTGAAATCTGCTCACACAAACTTGGATCACATTGACCATTGAATAGCCAAATTGGAGTGAACCTAGAGGTCTTTGAGGTCCCTTCCGATTCTATCATTCTATGATTGGACAAAAACAGATCTGTTCCATAAAAACCAAACATTTACAAATATCTCTCTCTTAAGAGCTGAAAGCCTTTAACTTCATCTTTTATCCAGCAAGAGCTTGAAAGCTTGCACCCTCTCATGGAAAATATCTTGCAGCACTAATAACATACTAAGTACAAATTGGGCAATGATCACACATAAAACAGAATAGATAGCACCCTGGGAATATGATCTTTAACAGATTGTTAAAGGTGAGGCTGTTTACTGTTTTCCAAAGAAATGCTGTTTTGGAAGTGACAGCTGCAGCCTCTGCAGGGGATACTGCTGGCTTCATATTGTAGTGTTGGCTTTGTGGTACTTAAAGAGGATTAGGTAAAAAGGAATAATCCCTAAACAGGCAAAAATATGTTTTTTTAAATGAAATCCAAGGGTGAGCAGCGCTACAGTTTGGACAGCACTGGGTTCAATTCCTCTCTGTATTTGCTTTTAGTTTTTTTTTTTTTTTTTTTTTTTTTTTTTTTTTCCCTTTCAATAGCAGTGCCAAGTATATTTTATTATTTAAAATGATCTTTAGAATATTGTTCCTTGTGTTTTTTACAGAGATGTTTGCCTGTATTTTCTCTCTCATTTATCAAAATTTTGCAAAGCTGCAACCATAGGTATGCTATACACATTGCAGTCAGTTTGAAAAGTGGGCCTGGTGTGGTTTTTCCAACAATATTTCACCTCTACTTCAAAAGCGTAGCTAAACTGGCTGAAAGGAAATTGAAAGGAAAAAAAAACAAAAAAAAAAAAAACAGTTAACTCGAAGCATTTTTTCCTGACAGATTAAATTTAGTTGACATTATATTCTTAGGTGAGGAGAACCTACAGTGGAGAATTCAAAAAACCCTAAGGGATGACCTGCTTCATTTCTAAAGCTACTCTATTTAAAATGATTAAACAACTACCAAAGTGCTATTGGCTGCAACATTAAATCTCCCAGATTATACTCATAGACTATTTCTTCTCTTCTCATCTTGTTTAATAGTTAGTATGAAGCTTTACAGGTCTTTTAAAAACATATATATTTGAGTTGCTGTGATGAGAATGTGGTGTTCCTGCAGCTAAAATATGCCATGTATGTTTGGCCACGTTGATTACGTATCAGTCCTTCTATCTCGTGTCTGTAAATACCTGTCTGGAGACTGTTTGACTCCAAAGGGATGTCAAATCCCTTGATAAAGGGCAAAAAATAATTTGTTCACCTCATGGCCTTCACAGCTGAAATCTGCTTTAGAGAGGCAGCATATTTTTGGAAATAGACAGGGAACACATTTTAGGCCAATCAAAGGGAGAGAAATCATAGAAGTGGACAGACAGGGCAAAGATAGAGCACAGATGTCAGAAACATCCCACATGGAACAACCTGGCTAAGGTATACCTTGACCTAATACACAAAGCAAGTGTAGCCTCCCTGATAGCACTGGTTTGTGAGGCTTGGATTCTTGAATTACAGGATGTGGTCACAACAATATCTCTGTCTTGCTTCCCATCTAGATGGGGTTCTTGCCAAACTGCCTTGACAATGTAAATCCTGAACAGGAGATTGAGGGTATCACGTCCTAATCATCATTACTGTGATTTGAGCTCAGATTTTCCCAGACTAAGTTACAGCTACATCCCTATGGATAGCTATTCTCATGGTCCAGTTCTGCGTCTTCACAGGTGCCTCATGATTTGGAAAAAAAAGGCTCAAAGGTTTAAGCAGAATGTAGGATGAATTTTCTTGGTCTGCACTGTTTGAATTCTGCACTTTGAAATGATATGAAAGATGGAAAGGCGGTTCCTTCTGTTTCACAGTTACTATTGTAATTTGCAAAATAGGAGTACCTACTAGGAAAAGACTTTATTATGCTAGACTATTAAATTATGTGGGTGAGTCAACCAGTAGGAAGAGCTAAACGTTTCTAAGAGTAAACAGAGCTAAGGCAGTAAATAAGTTGCCCTGTATTATACTGCGCTAGTGATTAGGGTAAACACTGTACTCAGATGGCTTGAGTTTCTGTTTTGTACACTAAACATAAATTTGCCCATCCTATCAGGTCATTTCATCAAGGAAAGGAGCTACATCTTCTTTGAAACATTACAGTATGTAAACTGAGAATTAATTCCTTTATCACATGTTGATAGATCTAGTAAAATGGTTATATTTGAAGCTTTCATCTTTTCCTTCATCTGATGCCCATTGAAAACAGGAAAATATTTTATTGCAATGGTAACATTTGAATTTCCATTATTATAACACCTCTGTCAGCATGCATTAGTTTGTGTTTGTGAAGTTTTGTAAATTGGAAATAAAATAGTCTGTACTTACTGAAATTTGGCAAAGGAATTTTTCAGTCTTGAGTGATTTGAAACTAGTGCAATTAAAAAACAACAACAACCAGCCAAACAAACAAAACCAAGCCAACCAACCAACCAACCAACCAAAAAAAACCCACAAATAAATACAGATTTTCTCTAATAATAATAAAAAAAGATCTAACCATACGAAGAAGCTTCAGATACCATTTTCCTGTTAGGAAGAGTTGTTAATAAAGACCACTTTCTAGTGGCCTTAGGAATTTTTCAACTGTCTGAGTGCTGAATCTTCCTGAAACTAAAATGGTTCCACCAAGTTTGAACATTTTTTGGTGCTGGTTGGGTACAACATCAGTCTTCAGAAGAGGAGAAAAAATCTTGCTTTAATTCAAAGTCATTTAACTTAATTAATTTAAAACATACCCTCAGTCACAATTATTGGTATGACCAAAAATGTAATTAGAGTGCTAGACATGAGGAGAATATGATTTGTGGTCACATCTCAAGCAGTAAGGCAGCCATCAGCATTTTTAGCACTTGCATACTACTATGGGACTTAGTATGGGACGTACTATTTGGTTGATAGTTGGCTGAATATGAGCCAGCGGTGTGCTCAGGTGGCCAAGAAGGCCAACGGCATCCTGGCTTGTATCAGAAACAGCGTGACCAGCAGGGCTAGGGAGGTGATCGTCCCCTTGTACTCGGCTCTGGTGAGGCCGCACCTCGAGTACTGTGTTCAGTTTTGGGCCCCTCGCTACAAGAAGGACATGGAGGTGCTTGAGCGGGTCCAGAGAAGGGCGACGAAGCTGGTGAGGGGCCTGGAGAACAAGTCCTACGAGGAGCGGCTGAGGGAGCTGGGCTTGTTCAGCCTGGAGGAGGCTCGGGGCAACCTTATAGCTCTCTACAGGTACCTTAAAGGAGGCTGTAGCAAGGTGGGGGTTGGTCTGTCCTCCCACGTGCTTGGTGACAGGACGAGGGGGAATGGGCTAAAGTAGCACCAGGGTAGGTTTAGGTTGGATGTTAGGAAGAACTTCTTTACCGAAAGGGTTGTGAGGCATTGGAACGGGCTGCCCAGGGAAGAGGTGGAGTCACCATCCCTGGAGGTCTTTAAAAGACGTTTAGAGGTAGAGCTCAGTGATATGGTTTAGTGGAGGACTGTTAGTGTTAGGTCAGAGGTAGGACTGGGTGATCTTGGAGGTCTCTTCCAACCTAGACAATTCTGTGATTCTGTGATACTACTAATGGGACTTGCATTGAAGCTGAGCTACTAGAGCAACTATTTATGTAATTCCATGAGACAAATATGGTATATACCTAGAACCACTGGTAAGGAGAGAATTTCTGATCTCCTTGTGGTGTTTTCAGACAGCCCAACTCTCAAGAGCTTTTGCTTCAAGTTGAAAAAGTTAACAACTAATATTTGCTTTTTTAACAGAAAGATCACTTTTGTAGTTTTATTCTTTCATAAGAAAGCCTGTCTTCTCTAAAAGTCATACTTAATATGTTTTTTGTTTGTTTTGTTTTGTTTTTACCAATTCAGACATGACACTTCTTAATTTTGAAGTTTTTTTTGTAGGTACAGCTCTTTCACTGCCATGTGTATGGATTCCTAGTGTATAACATGGGGATAAATCTAAACATTGGAGAGTTTCCACTGCTCTTTAATTCAGTGCTTTTCATGAACTCTGATCTCATTCTTTTTTTAGTAATTGCTTCTTCTCTAAGTAGACCTAAATCTTGGCTGTTGGGAAATTCACCGCAATCGATACTCTCTTGGTCTTCCTGACAGGAAGATTTAAATACACTTTTCAGTAGCATCTAATCTGTTCTTTGTGCCTAAGTCTAACTTTATGCATAAGTCTTTCTCTGCCCTGCACCCAGATTGCTTAAATGCACTCCACGTGGTGCCGTGAGTAAGTCCTGGAACATTGTAAGGGAGGAGACTGATGTCTGTCCTATACGTTTTCAAGGGCAAACGCAATACTTGTAATTGGAGTGTAGGTGAAATGACTATGTTCCTTCTGTGTGCCATGCTAAATTAATGGTAACATCAGTAATAAATATCAGGCAAACAAGGCTGTGACAATTCTTCCTTGTGGGGTCAAAATTCTCACACAGCACAGTTTAATGGGATATGAAGTTTATTCACGTTTGGCCTTAGAAAACTGTGGACATGTGACACTGAGGAACAGCATCTTAAAAACATGAATATGTAGGTGTGGGTTGTGTAGCAATTAGTGGTTTAGCTTGCTTTGTGTCCCACAACCTAACAATCCGCACAGACACAACCAATGAATTTCTGGGATTCAAAGGAACGTTTTTGTTCTTTGAGTCTAACCTTGAATTGGAGGAAAAGGTTATGCCAAAAAACAACTGATCTGCATAATCTTCTGCCTTTCCTGTAAAAGCTGGAATGTGTGTGCATGCTCAAAGATCTGTGAGGACTACAGGGTGGCCCATCAGGTATGTGGTTTGAGCATGTGAGGAAAGACTATCTGAGAGAATGAATGGCAAGATATCCCCAATATTTTAGCCCTATCAATTGTATTCATTATTTATTGCTTTAAAAAGACAATGCTTAGACTTTCTGCTTCCAGGAAGAGAGAAACTGAGATCACATTGTTGGTTTTGTTTGTTTGTTTGTTTGTTTGTTTGTTTGTTTTCGTACCACTAGCTAGTGTACAGTTCAGTTCAATTTCAGCTAGGCCAACTAATTTGCTTAAGGCAATGTACTATTAAAGGGAACCCTCTATGCTTCATTACAAAAAGCTTGTTTGGCTTTGAAAAGAGAAAAAATATCAGAAAAATAAAAGATATTAATTATAATTTGTGAAAAGAGAGGAAAGCTAATTAAGAAAGCTTGTTGCCTAGCTGAATCAGGATTTTGGAAAGATTTGGCTGCAATACTACCCTAGATTAAATTTGTAAATACTTGAAGAAAACTGGCTTTGATTGCCAAGAAATTTGAAATGCCTTTTGGTAACTTTATTAGCATTAGGCATTTATAATGTAAGGGAAAGTAAAAGGACCAAAGAAAGACATAGATGGTTAAAAATGAACTACTGGGGGACAGGTCAATGAAAACCTTAGTATATGACACAGATTATTCTTATTCTTACAGGCTATAGGTTAATAAAAAGACTGTTGACCAACATTAGGCATCTATAACTAGTCAGATGTTCATTGGGATTAAGTTTCAGACTTTTGCATGTTTCTAGTGGCCAGTTTTGTCACTAACAGTCATGAGTGTCCAGCATAATCAATTCTAATATTTCAAGACCTACAATTGGCTTAAACATCTCTTCTGTGTCACTTGGATTTGAGAATGCTGGTCTAAAATTTGTTGATTTTATGTTTTCATTATATATATATATATATATGGTAGCAATTATTATTTACCGTTTAATACAACGATAATGCTCATTTTCACACATATCTTTCCACATTTATTTTTAATATTGACTATATGTTGGATTTGAAACAGAGGTAAGTAGTGCCAACTCAAGAAACTCCTTTAGACACAGTGTTTTACATACATGGAATATCTTGGGGTGATACAAGACAGGATTTCATATGCTAGGGAAATTATAGCTTTTAAGTAGGGCACTTTAGTAAATTACTGACAACATTCATGTAGTTCTGAATTAGCACAGGGTGCCAAGTCTCTAGCACATGGAATGACAAATTTCCATTTGGGGGCCATCTCCCACCTGCAGTTAGTTTTTGAGGTTAAATAGACACTAGAGAAGCAATGGGAGAGGTTCAAATGTTTTTGAGCATGCAGACTACAAATTCTAACCGACAGTCATGAGGACTTAACCTCATTGTCCTGTTATTTAAATTGGGGGAAAAAAATTAGAGTCAGCTGGTAGTATGTCCAGACTTACATGTCCTCATTGTCAATTATGACATAGGATATGTCATGACTTGTCTTGCAAGTTAGATATATCCTGACCTATATTTCTCATTATTTTGAAGAATTAATGTATGTGGAAGTGGTTCTTTCAAGTATTATAAGCTGCTGTTTTGGTGCTATTTCCTCTGCTTGTACAGATATATATGGACTTTGATGAGCAAAACTGATCTTAAGTACAACTGTGGTGACAGTCAGAGATGAAGCTGGCTAGTGACTAAAGAAAAGGGAGTGAAATAGTCAAGGAGGATAGTTATGGTGCCTTAAATCTGTGTGGGCTGGTGGTTTTTTTGTTTGTTGTTTTTTGTTTGTTTGTTTGTTTGTTTTTTTAACCTTTTGTGTGTGTGTATGTGTGTAAATCATTATGTAGCAGCAGAGCTTACTGCAGGGTTTTTTATGTACTGGGGTCATGTCTACTTTATTGGGTCACTCATCAAGGGAGAAGCACAGTTTTGCATAAAATGCTGAGGAAATATCTTAGCAGGAAGGATAGCTTTAAATGTGGGACTTGTAAATGAGTCAAGGATCCCTTATTACAGCCTCACAGAGCATAGTTTAAGAACTACATCCTTAAGGCACAGTAGGTATGCTTAAGAACCCATAAGAGGACAGGTCAAATGTATGAGTAATATGTTAGATTCTATACAGCCAGTGGCTCTGTATAAAACATTGTAATAATAAGAATAGAGTAATTCTTCACTGACTCACTTTCCCAGCTTCTTGTATGTGGTGGTTTTACTCGGGTGGGCATCTAAGATCCACCACAACTGCTCTCTCACTCCACCTCCTCAAAGAGAAAGGGGGAAAAATACAATGCAAAGGGCTTAAGGGTTGAGATAAGGACAGGGAGATCTCTTAACAATTATCGTGACAGGCAAAACAGAGTCAGAATAGGGAGATTAGTAAGATTTATTGCCTATTACTAGCAAGCTAGAGAAGTGAGAAACAAAGGAAAGAAACCAAAAACACCTTCCCCCCATCTACCCTCTTCCACCTCTCCTCCACTGAGCGGCACAAGAGAATGGGGGAGTAGGGGTTGCAGTCAGTCTACAGCTCTTTGTATCTGCTGCTCCGTCACAGTCACTCTCTGCCTCTGCACAATGTGGGGTCCCTCCCACAGATGCCGTCCTTCCTGAACTGATCCTGCATGGTCTTCCCATAGGCAGCAGCTCTTCAAGATCTGCTCCAGATATGGGTCCGTACTACGCGGTCATCCATCAGCAGCAAACTGCTCCAACTTGGGGCCCCCACAGGCAGCAGCTCCTGCCAGGTCACCTGCTCTGGTGTGGTCCCCTCTCCATGGGCTGCAGCTCCGTCCCAGAATCTGCTCCAGCAGGGGTCCTCCACAGGGCACAGCCTCCTTCAGGGAGATCCACCTGCTCCACTATTGTCTCCTTCATGGGCTGCAGCATGGAGATCTGCTCCACCATGGTACACCATGGGCTGCAGGAGGACAGCCTGCTGCACCATGGTCCTCTCCACAGGCCACAGGAGAACATCTCCAGTGACTGGAGCACCTCCTTCTTCTTCATTGACCTTGGTATCTGCAAGGCTGTTTCTCACTCCTTACTCTCCCAGCTGCTGTTGTGCAGCAGTTTTTTTTCCCCCTTTCTTAAATATGGTCTCGCAGAGGCACAAACAACATCGCTTATTGGCAGGGCTCTGGCCAGTGGTGGGCCCCTTATCTAACATGGGGCAGCTTCTGGATTCTTCTTACAGAAGCCACCCCTGCAGCCCCCCACTACCAAAGCCTTGCCACGTAAACCTACCACAGCTGTGAGTGACCCATCCCTGGAAGTGTTCAAAACCAGGTTGTATGGGGCTTTGAGAAACCTGGTCTAGTGAGAGGTGTCCCTCTCCATTGCAGGGGGATTGGTACCAGATTATCTTCAAGGTTCTTTCCAACAACAACAACAAAACATTCTATGATTCTGGGCTTCTAACATTCAGCCTTAGTTCTGTCAAGGCCAGCTACCCCCCAGGACAGAGATGCCACAGCTTTTCTGGACACCTGTTCTGCCTGAACACTGTTGCGGGGAAGCTTCTCCTTTTTTCTATCTGGGATGTCTCCATGTGGAAGTGTGGGCCTTGGTACCACTCACCTTTCTGCCACGGAGCACCTCTGAGAAGATGCAGATGTCATCTTCTCTACTCCCTCCCACCAGGCAGCTGTAGTCAGCAGTCAGGGCCACCCCTGAGCCTTCTCTCCTTAATGCTGGCCAAAGCAGATCCCTCTGCCTGCCCTTGTATGCTGTGTGTCCTGGCCCCTCACTCCTTCATATACCACGGGCTGGGCCCACACTACACTCATCAGTACCCTTCCTGTATTGGGGAGATCAGAAGGGACTCAGGAGACCACATAGAGCACCACACCATGGAGGGCACAGCTTTGTCTTCAAGCACCTTCTCGTTGGGCAGCCTTCTCATCCTCAGACTGAGCACCCAAGGCCCAGCGCAGCCTTCTGAGGGGGCCTCCTGTCACCCTGGTGCAGCTGCCCAAAGGAAGCCAAGTCCACTCCTGCCCACTCCTTGGGACTCCGAGCAGAAGAGATGACACCTCTGAACAAGAGGTGGGGACGGGGGATGGGGGATGCGGGAGGAGGCCACCCCACAGGCAAGCCTGCTTGATGGTATTTGGATGGTGTCTCCCTGCTAATGGCGGCGGAGGCTGTGCCGTGGATACGGAGTTTTCCGGGCGCTCCTGCAATGCAGATGTTTTCTTGCAGGTGAGAGCCCTGGCACGATGACGTTGTGCCAAACCACATGGGCTGGAGGTGGATCCACCTCCATTGGTTCGTCGACCTCTGGAGCTGGATCCACCTCCATGGGCTCCACATCAGCTGCCCTGGTCGCTCCGTATCCATCGGCACTCCTCCGCTCCATTGTATTATTTGCTGTTTGATAATCTTTGGTTATTTCTGCTATTATTTATCTAAATATTTCTTCAACCATTTTGATACCTACAATGCCATGCAGCAGTCTTATATTTTAACCATATGTTGGGCAAGAAACCACCTCCTTTTTTATTATTATTTATTTTTTAATACTGCTTTGCTTGATATTCCATAGTCCTTGGTCTGTAACAAATGGTGAAAATTGCTCACTATCCTCTGTTTTCATGCTTTTCTTGATTTTATAGGTGATTTGATACATGAGGATTGACTATAGTGTCTGGAGTTTTGTGTTCATCTGGAACGTTGTGTTCTGTACAATAGACTGGAAATTCAGACTGTATTAGCCACCTTATACCACCTTGCTGGGCATTCCCTTCATCTTACCAGGATTTCGAGTGCTTGCTGTCAGATATTTTTGTTTTCTTTAAAAGATAATTGAATTGCCTGTCCTTACTTTGCATTATCACTGTGCACATGAGGAATTACAAAACTGCACACTAATTTTCTCAAAGGGGCCATGCAGACACCTCTCTGGAAACCTGTATTCTGTCTTCAGTAGGGCCCTGAAATCTGAAAAATGGTCAATATTAAAGGAAAGATGGTCAATACTAAAGAAATGACTGGAAATCCTTTTAGCTTTGTACGAAGCTATGGGTAGTCAATATTTTTTGTTGCCAGAATAAATGAGATAGAGTTTCTGTGTGGAAAGTTGAGTGTGCAACTTTTAATTTTCAGACAAGTAATGTAGTACTATTATGAAAGGATTTAAGAATCCTTTGATCAGTAACATGCACAGTTATGGAAGATTAAGTATAAAAATCAAGCCCTGATGATTTGGGGATGGAATCAGGAGTGGGATTTTCAATCTAAAAAGGACAATTTACTAGCTTTTTTGAGGAGGAAGGATTTATCTTCTACTGAAATATTTGGTGCTTCTGGCAGCTAAGGACAAACATTTAGACCTGCCAGAATAATGGCCTAATCCAGGATGGATATGTCAAGCTGCCAGACTGGCTGAGTACTTGAAGCAGCCTGGCTAGATGCCCCTAGTTGAGGCTATCCATTCTCCTGTGTCATCTGGCTCCCCTCTATCTGGCATTGTGTTGCTTTGTTTCCACTGCAAAACAACAAAACAGAATTACATTTTTAGCCACTGGTGATGTAGGAAAAGTCTACAGCTCACTGACTGTGAGATCCTTTTTGTGAAGTGTTCCTTCAGACAAGCAGGCCACCTGTAATCTGGGGATTTTAGAGAAATGTCTTATTTACTACACTACACTATTTCCCATTATGGAATGCCTCTTACAGAAGAAGGCGGCTTTTTGCTGGTTTGTGTTCAGAAATTAGAAACAGCTGATGATTGGGTAGACCTGTGCAGTGTCAAGAGTTGGACTTGATGATCCTTAAGGGTCCCTTCCAACTCAGGATATTCTATGATTCTATGATTCTATGTTGTGATACCTCTTAGAGATTAAACAACAAGTAAATCATCATTTGTTTCCAATGAAACAGCATCAGATTTAAACACCTTTTTAGCAAATGTGCACTGTTTCTAGATTTTATTTGATAAAATATTAAATACATTTTTCATTAGTGTATCTGGAACAGTCTTTAAAAATAATATTGGGTGGTGTTATTACCACTTTGTAAAGAGACTGATCACTTTACAGTGAGAGAACTAAGACACAAGACTTTGGCGACTATATCAGCCAAGAGTTCCCTGAAGTGTCTCCATAATTATGGTTTTAAGATACACATCTTGCTGTTTCTACCCCACACTTTAATTTCACAGCAAGGTGAAAAGATTTTTTCACCATCAACAGAACAGACTTATAACAGAGCCAAACACAGACCCCAAAGCCCTGGTTAAGGCCATTTTTCACCTTGGTGTAATCTTGTTGCAAACCATGGAAGTGCAGCTAACCACAGTGCCTTCCCTCTGCTCCACCACAGTTCTTGCTTATTTGCTGGTTCCTTGCACAGCTTTCCTTGTGTTGTCTTCTGTCAGCTTGTCGTGCAGGTTTTTATCTCACTGGGCTTCCTTGCATGGGTTCTTCTAATGACCTACATCTACTGAATTCCATATGCTAAATAAATGTGACATGTTATGGCAGTGTATGAAAGGTTCGTGCCTGTCATTATGGACACTAGCTAAAGTGCATATACGTGGTCTTGACCCCAAGAAGATCTATTCTTAAGAAATGTGACGAGTATATTTTTCTTTTATTTCTACCCCCTCATAATCTATGACCCTTTCCTAACAGATAACAATTCTTCCTGTTGAATCACTTTATAATGTACCAGAAACAAAGAACAAGTAACTGTTTTAAAGGCTAAATAAAGACAAACTTCTAAATTAACAGCACAACATTTTCTCTACAAAAATGACTTCTTTTTAATCTGGTAATATCCAGATACATTGTGATTTTTGTCATCTCATCCAGATGGCTTTAAGAAACTAACATACTCTTAAATTGTTGTCTTTCTGTTGGTGTCTTTTTCTTTTCTTTTACAGATTATTGTGGGCAATTATTTCCTAGTTCTTTTGAATATCTGAAGTTTGATCTCGTAGTTATTTTGGTGACTAGTTGTTCAGATTGCATACTGGTTGGTGTGTAGGTGAATTGCTCCTGCCCTTGGCCATGTTTGTACTAAAACCAACACACAAGGCACAGAACTCTGAGGTGCTGCAGAACAGAAGTGTGTTAGAAAGCGAAAGTACCGCCCTGTGTTGACACTTGCTCTCTTGCTGGCCTTCACTTCAGCGTAACTGTATAGCAGTGGGTCTTAAGCGAGTGTAGCTACACAGGTGCTGCATTTTGCTCTGTGGATGTACTGGCAGTAACTCGAGTCTTTGACATAATCCTGCCCAAGGGATCTGGGGAACACAGAGATAGGAAATTTAAATAAAAATTCTAATTAAGAAGTGTTTTTTGTTTTGTTTTGTTTTGTTTTGTTTTTTCCTTTCCATTTATGTGCTGTTTGACTTTTTTGATCAGGAGCGATCAGGAGCGCCTTAATACTTTTGCTATGTCTGGACATGATAATAATTAGATATAATGGAACAAGAGCCATTCTCTGTTACAACCTGTAGAAACTACCAGAACATAAATAGCAATACAAAATGCTTCACGGGAAAGAGAAGCCTATGTTCGGAGAAAGGCAATTGAATTGTATAGCTGACAAAATACTGGAAAAGGAAGCCAGGTGCAGTTGTTCATGCTAATGGCATCCTTGAGCATAATTTATAGCAAGATTATGTAAAATGACAGTGCCTCCGTATGACAAAAGGATGTACTTCCATGCACACCCACATGTGGGTTGCACTGATTCAGGCAGAGTTGGAGAGGTTATTGCAGAGCAAATAAGAACTGTTCCCCTCCTTTCTATTCAGTAGCTGTGTTGAAGAACTAGGAAATAATATAGCCTATTCTGTTCCTAATTCGTATTGTATGTGTTCAGATTGTGAACTGCAGGAAAGCTGCAGCCCTGCAAAATTTCCAGTCTTATTCTGCAAAGATCTGTATGTTTTACAGGGTCTTGGAGAAAGACAGAGTTACTCAGCTACAGGGATGGACAAAAGAATAAATGGATCCCCAGCCTCCTGCGTGCCAGCCCACTGCTCCATTGACTGCATCAAACTCTTTGTTGATAGGTGCAGAATGGCACAGAAAATGATGACACATCAGAAATGCCCATTTGGGGGATGATTTTAGTCTTTATTATTCAGTGACAAAGAACAGGCTGAATACCTCTCTCTGTTGGGCAGTGAATGTGGGGTGAGTGGACCTTTCTTCTTGTTACTGCCATGAGCTCCACAATGCTACTTGGCATTCCCCATCCTTGTCATTATTCAGTGGCTGGCAAAATAGACTTGCTGACTTCTGGACTGACCTACTAGGCTTTATGTTTTATTGATGCCCTATGTTTTTCATGACTTCAGAATTCTCCATTTGCTTTAATTAGTTGAACTTGAGTTCACAAACTCAGAGACCTTTTGAAACATTTGGCAGGCGGCATGAACGTGTCACAGCAAAAGCCTGTGAAGTGCACAATATAATCCATGTTGAAAACACAGGTGCGTTTTACAGAAACCTTTTTTAGTCTTGAATATTGAAGAAAAAAAGATGTGAGAAAAAAGTCTGCCTACTTCTCTGTCAGATATTCCAAAGGAAACTCAGGGTAAGCTTTGTCACCTAACAAAGCTTTCATTGAACTTTCATTGATTTAAATCAGAATGGAAGTAGTCCAGGTATCAAAAATCTCTGCCCGACTAGCAAATTTCTTGGTGTCTTGTCCAAAGTACGTACAGCAATGTCTCTGTTACTCCCCCTGTTTGGTCCAGAGAGGTCAATATGCTACACAGGATATGGACATACAATGAAAAGCAGATGAGTTCCCATGGCACACAAGCTGCTGTCTGCCCACTGCACACTGCCTCTGTACAGGGACACGCTCACTATAGGTCGCGTGCTTGCCGTATGTGCTCTTTGTTATCTCAGGAGGATAGTTTAAGCTAAGCCATACAGCTTCATAGCTGGAAGAGGCTTACAGCAAGCAGTCAGTCATGTATTGAAACCAATGGATAATAACTTGTTGGTTTTGAATTGTTTACTGTATTCTAATTGACATATTTAATGAGTACTGAGTAAGGGCTGAGGCATGTGTGGTATTGCACTGCAGGGGCTCTGTGTTTCAGTACTTTCTTGCCCTTATAACAAGTGCTGAATGAAAGAATGAAAGCATGCTGTTGATGTATGGACAATCTGTTATTCAAGTGTCGACTGGTGTACCACATATAATTTTAGGTCTATCGGACATTGTAATGTATTTTTAATTGCCTGTAGGATATTTTCAATCCAATCAATTCTCAGTGTTAGTTCACCAACAAGTAGCCATAAGGAAAACAATCATCTCCCGTGAGCCTTGTGGGTTCTGCCTCTGGTGTCACTGATCTAAATCAACACAGTAGTCACTGAGCACCGAAAGCGTAGGTACAAAGCTCTGGAGGCTTTATGGAAATACAGTGGAAAAAAAATAAAAGGTCGTGATCAAAAGAACAGAATAATTACTGTCACATAGAATTTAAAATATTTAAGATTTACTTAATGAATATTTAATTATATTAAAGCCTTTGATATTAAAGTGGTTGTGCTTAGCAGAAACTGTTCCAGGGCTGGTATCTGAATTTCAGGTCAGGGTCTGACTCCAGCCTATTAATTTGTGCTCTGGCTAACTGCATCTGTTTCATTCCCTGGTGACTGTGACAGCTCTCATCCTTTTTGCTAGCCTGTAAACTACTTGGTTCTGTTTGCTCAACTCAGTTGCCAACTTGTTCAGTTCTTAATGATACAAAATGGGCATAATGAAATGCAGCAGCTGATCACATGCAGAGTTCCCAAGAGAGTCAGAGTAAGCTGTGCAGGGGGAATCCGCAGTGGAGGCAAATACTCCTCCAGCCTTGTGTGGAGATGGTGGCTATGCAGCTGCTTTCACAGGGAGCCTGCAGCCGTCCAGCAAATGGCCCTAGTGAGTGGATGGGCTGGCATACAGGACGTGGGCAGGAAATGTTGGTTGTACAGGTAAATGTCACAGCTGAAGACTTCATCCAGGTTTCTATTCTGTACACTTGTTTCAGAAGCATCCCGTGCAGTCTGTACATATGGGAAGGAGTCTAAATGCAGCATTCCCTCCTCCCTCTGACTTAAACACTGATGAACTCTTTTTCAGTTGCTAGTACACACATTGTCTTCCCACACAGTCCCATGATGTTTTCTCGTGGCTGTTTATATCAGACATTTTTTCTGCATATTCATCCAGTTTACTGCATTACACAGCAATTTTTAAGTTGCTCTCACCTGAAAATTGTTGTGCTGAAGATATTAGATTGCCTAAGTATACCCTAAAATTCATTAATGCAAAATGGGACCGGAAGTCCAACCTGAAGATAAGAAGCAGGCATTTTAGCTCAATTTAATGACTCTGTAAATAAACATATTGCTGATTCTTACTAAAGATTCAATAAATAGAGAGGATACTTATTATTTTTCTTTTTATGTGATAGAAACTGTTATAACTTGAAGAGTCCTCTCTTCAAGGACTGAAGGACCTCTGGGTAAAATTGTCTTATATTTCTTGGGTGACTGTTTTGGGAAGAGAATGGATTCACACAGGGAACCAGCTGGGAAGGAACAGGGACCATCGGAGGCTGCACTGTCACAGTCTGTCTCTTGTACAGAGCTGTACGAACAAATGGGGAATCCGACTTCTCTGCTACTCTTCTCTGTGACTGTTTCCTTGGCAACAGGCATCAGTCTGCTGAAAATGGAGTAAATGACAGTTTGGAAACAATTATTACTTTAAATCACTTAGTTTTTGCACTCTGACAACTGTTCTCATTGCAACAGCAGCAGGTAACAGAGCAGTTAGGTTCCCAGTTGCCAAGCTCACATTCAGCTACCAAGTGACAGCTGAAAGACATCATTTTGCCAAGAGCACCCTGAGGCCTATGGATCTGAGAAAGGGGAAGTGGTTTTAAACTGTTTATTATGAATATATATATATCATATCTCTGCCTCTAAGAAAATTTAAGAAGGGTATGTTTTAAAAAGAAAAGAGAAGAGAAGGATTTTTTAAGGGTATTTCACTTGTACAAAGTCTTGTTGGAGGCCATTAACAAGCGGAGTGACACAGGGATCAGTACTGGGTCCAGTCCTGTTTGACAGCATTAATGGGTGATGGGCTAGAGCGCACCCTCAGCAAATTCACAGACGATGCAAACCTCAGGGGAGTGACAGATTCACCAGAGGACCATGCTGCCACCCAGAGGGATCTAAACATGCTGAAGTGGTGTGCTGACACAAGTCTCATGAAGTTCAACAAGAAGTGCAAAGTCCTGCACCTGGGGAGGAACAACCCCAAGTACCAGGACATGCTGGGGGCCACCCAGCTGGAAAACAGCTCTACAGAAAAGGATCTCGGAGTCCTGGTGAACACCAAGTTGAACAAGAGTCAGCAACGTGCCCTTGCTGCCAAGAAGGCCAATGGCAAATTATCATGATCCTCCCCCTCTACTCAGCATTGGTGATGCTGTATCTGGAATACCATGTCCAGTTCTGGGCTCCCCAGTACAAAAAAGACCTGGATATACTGGAAAGAGTCCAGCAGAGGGCCACCATGATCATCAGGGTCCTGGAGCTCCTCTACCGTGAGGAGAGGCTGAGAGAGCTAGGACTCCTCAGCCTGGAGGAGAGGAGGCTCGGGGGGGGGGTCCTCATCAATGGCTATAAATACCTGAAGGGAGGGTGCAAAGAGAATGGAGCCAGGCTCTGCTCAGTGGTGCCAGGACAAGAGGCAATGGGCACAGGCTGGAACACAAGAGGGTCTGACTAAACATCAGGAAGCACTCCTGTATTGTGCAGGTGGCAGTGCATTGGCACAGGTTGCCCAGAGGGGCTGTGGAGCCTCCCTGCTTGGAGCTTTTCAAAAGCTGCCTGGATGTGGTCCAGGGCAACCTGCTTGAGGTGTCCCTGCTTCAGCAGGGAGCTCAATAGCCCCTCAGACTGGATGACCTCCATAGGCCCCTTTCCACCTCAACCATTCTGTGATTCTGAACATTCAAAATCCTCCCATTTGTTGGTAGAGAGAGCAGGCCTGGTCTTCACACCCATGTTTACAACTGTATCACCGTATGTTCAGCTCTTGAAAAAATAACTGTACAATTTCAAATCCACACACCACTGAGGTTTCAAAGATAAACCTAGTGCCAGTTTTTCTGGATTCCTGTTATATTCCTCTTGGTGAGTCTATAGGGAGGAGGAAAAGTAGAAAAAAAAAAAAAAAAAAGTAATCTATAGAAGTCAGAGAAGGGAATCTGTCAAATCACCTAGTTTTCAATTCTTCATTAATAAAATAAATACTGGCAACACTTTCAAGTGTTTGGGAAAAGAATTTGCAGTATTTGCCTATATTTGTAGCTTCTACTTTTGCAAAAATGGATTCCAAGCATGATTCAGTCTCTAGGTAGAGAAGCCTTCAGCTGACCAGAAGGAGCAGTGGAGGTATTTATGGGAAGCTGGCACAAAGCCACAACTCTGTGCAGGGGTGTTAAGGTCACATAACACCTTGTTGATACCATAATTTTAGAAGTTACATACCTGAATTGTGCATAAGCCGTTGTTGATTTTGAGACATTGAGGGCAGTTTTTTAAAAGTAGGGACATATTAGAAAATAACACCAAGTTTCTTTTCACTGCTTCTGAATTTTGCAGTGTGATTCAGGAGCTTATGTCCTATGGCAAACTCTTGTATGTTATATTCCAAGCTCATTAGGTGCAGTATGTATTTGCCAGATACTGTACTCTCCATCAAATCCCTCTCTAAAATCCACATCTGTCAGAAAGCTTTAGAAGAAGTAAACTAATCAAAATGTTTCAATGGAATAATTTTGCTTACCAGACTGCTCATGATTTTACAGAAACAGGAAAGTCTTATCAGTAAGATACTTTGACATTTCAAGTCCAACTGTCTATCATCTCGGCTTTGTAGAGTTATTGAGTAGAGTTCACAAATCTTTATGTCGCTTGCAAGACACCTAGGATATTTGTGGGCAAAATACTATGAGTAGTACTTATTAACAAAAATGTTGGTGGGTATTTCAGATGTGGATGTGTCTTTATTAATATCAATCAAATAGTATTACTAATGCTACATGTTATATGTGGATACAGGAGTTAGACTTGATGATCCTTGTGAGTCCCTTCCAATGCGGGTTATTCTCTGATTCTATGATATGTAGTTTCTCCATCATTTTTGTACTAATTTGCTATATAAAAGATCAATGCTTCTACTTTTCTCTCACAGTCTCTCAGCTCTCAATCTGCTACTGTGCATTTTAATCATCTTTTTTTGCTTTCTGTTTCCTCTGCCATTTCTTTGATCTTTGATCTACTTTTCCATTTAGAAAGTTTTCATTCCCCTAGATACTGCGCAGAGTTATCAGTTTTCTCAGGAGATATGCAGAATCATTTTTACAGGTCCCAGAACAATTCTGCAGCATGCATCTGACAACTCAGTGGAAATACCAAACCTCATGTCTGCATATCATAGGATTCCTTCAATTTCATGTGCCTAATGCCTTGTGTTCACAGTGCAACATCTATGCAAATAGAAAAGTTAAAATGCAGAAGTGAAATGAAACAATTGCTATTCTGAAGAACCCTCCCACCAAGCACCAATCTTAGCTTAGTGGAGCAGCTCCTCAATTTGCCTTAAATCAATTTCTTTAAATTGCTAGAAACAAACAAAGGCATTTGTGAAAAGGTTTAGTTTTTGTTTGTTTGTTTATTTTTGTTCTTGTTTTTAGTTAAATCTTAGTATATTAATAGTGGGCAGTCTAATCTACATTTGGAAGAACCTGAAGCCATTTGGACATCTGAAATTCAGCAAACACTGAATCCTGGGTTACCTGCCCAACTTGATACTGGTAATGAGTGTTTATTGGAACAGTCTTAGTGAGTGTCTTCAGCAGTGGGCCAGAGATCTGCTACCTCCCTGGAAGCTCTGCAAGGCATTGCTTTTTTCTTTGTGTGGAAAGGAAGAATTTGAAATCTGAAAGTTTTAGTGTAACTGACAAGCTGCTCCCCCTTCCTGACTCTAGTAATTGTAATTTTAGAGTGAAAGAAATTGTCATAGACGTTGTAGAAACCTGAAAGAACAAATTCATTGTTAATTAACTGGTTAAAAAAAGATCATTAAAAAAAAAAAAAGGGACCTAAAAATCTTCACCTGGTTGTCCATTGAGAGGAGGATACAAATGGAGAGACCTTCATCCTCCCTCCTCCCCCATTCCCTCACCTTCTTCCAACTGCTTCAACAGAACTTCCAACAGCAGATGCTTAAAAATTTTTGAAAAAAATGATTTTTGAAAACATTCACTAATTTGCTCATGGGTTTTGATAAGGTGGCATTTAGATCATATAACTGAGCTTGTTGGTATTCACACAGTAAACTTCGTCTTGATATGAGGGAAAAGCACTCCAGAGTGTCTTTCACGAGTGCCACCAGTCAGTGTTTCAAGAGCTGTTGACCTGTCCCTCAGCATATTTCAGCATAATTTGAAATGAGATCTTTTGGTAATCATTTGTTGTGTATGGTTAATATATACAGAATAAGACTACTATTTATTTAGTCCTAAGGACAAGTGGTTTCACAAGTGAGTGCCCATCTGTGCTAAGATGATAATATAGTAAGATTTGGAAAAGAGTCTATGGATCTTTGTTGTTAGCTATTTTGCTTAAAGGGTCCTTTAAGTTCTGCTTTGCTGTTGATAAACATTACATCAATATATTGACAATACCGATTGTTTTGGAGCACTGAAAAGAAGGATAGTATGAAGGGTAGCCACTTTCCCATCTCTCATTTCAGGCATCTGGTAATAGAAAAGGAATATTACAAGTTTTTTTTGTTTTGTTTTGTTTTGTTTTGTTTTGTTTTTTCAGTGCAAGTGATACAGCTAATCATATTTTTTTTTTTAATTATTTTTTTTTAAATGAATGACAGAGTTAGCGTCCCAAAGTTTCTTTCAGCCAGTAAAACCATTGTAATGGAGAGGATGGAACATGAAAAAAATAAATTGTTGAGAAAAAGCACATTAGACTTTCTCTCCTAACTATATAGGTTTGATATTAGCTACATTTTGCACAAGGATTTGACGTAGGTACAAAGCTCTTTAGGTTTTGTGAAAATAATGTGGCATTTGGTTCTATTCTGTGATACTTGGCTTTTTAAAATGGATTTTAGGAAGGGGAGGATGTTCTACTTAACAAGCTCTTATCATAAGTCTTATTTTTGTTTGTTTATTTTTTATTTTATAATTTTTTATTCCTTATTTTTGTTCATTTTATATTTGTACAGCATGCTATATACTGTTCTGCCTCTTTGTACTTCTTTCCTTACTTTTTTCACATTAGTGATCTTAAACTTCTTGGAAGCCATAAGGAAGTTCCTTTGCTAAGACTGAAAAAAAATACTTTTAAAGTAGACTTCTAAACTATAACAGTAATGGCTTCTAGAACAAGCGCTGTATAAATGATGAAAGAAACTGATTCATATCTCTGAATACTTGAAGGCCTGATAGGCAAGAACTGACAAAGAGTGATTTAAAAATGAAAATGAAGCCATAATGTATTCAAAGAAGTGAAATGGATATTACTCGGGGGGAGACATTAATTTTGACTTCCAAAGTTGAAAAAAAATATTCATAGAGTGGGAGCCAATTATCATCCAGTTGCTCCGAGCTGGATTTCAGACACGATATACAAAAATGGCAATTATACAATGTTACATGCTCTTAGAAAACTAGCACCAAATGATGGCTTCTGCAATTGCCTGCAAGCTCCAACCAGCCACATCCCAAGTCACATATCCACTAGGAATGAGGAGGGGAAGAATGGGTTTACACATCAAAAGTCAAAAAAATATAATAATATGTGGATATAAAAACTTGGCTCCCAAACCAAAAGTGTGAACCATGCTTAATGTCAGGGTGTACAAGAGGTGGTGTACTACCTTTGTGAGAGGTATAAAGTCTGAAAGTTTTTGCATAGCATCAAAAGGAAGCCATCTGCCCAGTTGCTCTTCTCTACTGGGAAATGTAGTTGAAGGGATGAAAAGCCACACCTGGTTATGGTGTGGCTTTTCGGCTCTGGTGAGGCTGCACCTCGAGTACTGTGTTCAGTTTTGGGCCCCTCGCTACAAGAAGGACATCGAGGTGCTTGAGCGGGTCCAGAGAAGGGCGACGAAGCTGGTGAGGGGCCTGGAGAACAAGTCCTACAAGGAGCGGCTGAGGGAGCTGGGCTTGTTCAGCCTGGAGAAGAGGAGGCTCAGGGGTGACCTTATCGCTCTCTACAGATACCTTAAAGGAGGCTGTAGCGAGGTGGGGGTTGGTCTGTTCTCCCACGTGCCTGGTGACAGGACGAGGGGGAATGGGCTTAAGTTGCGCCAGGGGAGTTTTAGGTTAGATGTTAGGAAGAACTTCTTTACTGAAAGGGTTGTTAGACATTGGAACAGGCTGCCCAGGGAAGTGGTGGAGTCACCATCCCTGGAAGTCTTTAAAAGACGTTTAGATGTAGAGCTTAGGGATATGGTTTAGTGGGGACTGTTAGCGTTAGGTCAGAGGTTGGACTCGATGATCTTGAGGTCTCTTCCAACCTAGAAATTCTGTGATTCTGTGATTCTGTTATCTTCCAGGTAAGCATGAGGTTACTGTAAAGTACCAATTTTTAAAAACTTATCTATTTCTTGAAAACACAGCAGGTTAGAAATATTTTTTTCCATGTTGCTGACATATTTCTACTGGAAATCTTGTGTGGTTGTCCACCCCATTGGCTGGGAGGTTATACCAAAGCCACTGCTTCTAAGAGTCGCTGTTGCAGTTGTGTATTGCCATGTGAGCAGTCCTGGAACCAGTGGCTCCTCACCAGTACGCAGCTGGCAGCAGGAGCTGCCTACCCCTGACCCCTGGGGAACGAGCTGGGCCCTGTCATGGGGTTCCAAGAGAGTCCTTGTGGGACAGCTGTCCTAGACCAGAGGTGCAGAATAAAGTACAGAAAATGAACATTTGTCAGTGTGGTACCTGCATGTGATGTTCTTTTCTACATCACTGTTGGCACTTACCAAATAATGGTAGGATGCTGATGGTATATGAACTGGTGTTATTCAGCTCTACATCTACTGAAAGCTCTTATCCACTGCAGTGGTTTTGATGTTTGTCTGGTTATAGAGAAGAGACTGAAGTTCCAAATCAGACAGCTAGAGAAAATGGGCAGTCACATCGACTGAGGAGACCAGACTAATGGAGTCATAGCTGTAGGTGAGAGCCAGGAACAAGCATCACAATTAGCAGAGCAACCAGATCTAGAGTGGACTGAGGCACCTGCTTTCGGTATGGCAGTGAGGGTGTCACAGGCTGTGTCAAAAAAGTTTCATTCTCTACCTGTGCTTTGGAGGCAATTTGAGCAAAGTCTGTTCTTCTCACTGGCAGCACAGCAATGTGGAAAGTGGCCTGAGGGCTTAATAGCTTCATCATGGCAAATTACTTAGAATAAAGTTGTAAGAAACTAGGCAGCTGGGATTCTGTATGGAAAAGATGGGACTCAAGGAGAGAGAAACTACAGTCTTTGTGCTTATAGAGGGTAGAATCTTCTTTTCATTTGACATGTCATTATATCCAGACATTTATTCCCCCTGCCCGTCACTTGACTATATACAAGGTAGCAACATAGGAAGGGTTAATTTGCATTGCTTGTTTGTAGAGTGAGCCTTGCCAAACTGAACACGATTGCTATGTCAGAGTTGAGATGTGACTTGTCTTCCTGACAGTTAGTTTACTCTACCATGATCTGTCTTTGACCAATATTTGAATTGTTTCAGAGTACATCTAACTTTGACTTTGCAAATACAATGGAGAAATTAAGCAGAAGCTCTAATATCCACTCTAACTTACAAAAAAAAATATTGTTTAGCCATTTATTTTAGTCTGAAAGGGTGTGCATATATGCAGCGGTAAAAATAAAATTTCACTGGTGCTTAAAAAGTACCAAAACCACGTTACTATTAGAAGACCAAGCATGTTTTGTGTGGACAAAAGTAACCTAGTTTACAGGAAGCTTTAGTTCACAATCTGAAAGTGTGTAATCTGTTGCTGAAATACACCAAACATTTCAAGAATTATGTAGAATCATTTGTATATTACATGCTTTGGAAAGAATTGTGCCATCAGTCTCTACCATCTCAGTAAGAACAATTCTATGGTAAATGGGCACAATTCTGATCCACATATACTGAGAAAACAAAAATGAGTGCTTAATATAAGCCAGCTAACCAGGTAAACACACTAAAAAACTCAGTGAAATGGATCTCAGTCTCAGAGCTGCAATAACAAACAGCATGGCAATGTGCAAAAGTTGTAGTGGTGGTGTGCTGTGACCAGCACAACTATACATGCTTATTAAATAGCATATTATACACAATAGGAACTGTGACTTCATATTCACAGGAATACAAAGAATGTATCATCTAAACCAAACAGCACCATATATTCTCAAAAATAGAGAAACTTGCTTCATATATATTGTTTTAGTACAGCAGATGCTGTGTAAAATCACACTTTACAAAGGTGATGTGCTCTCTACTGGTGCACTTAAAGTATGCTCAACTACCCTGCTAGTTAAACTGGAAAGAAATTCTACTCTTAATATGCTGTTATCACAATTTTTATTATTCCACTTCTTTCCCCAAACCTCCTCTTTGTTTCCAAGATGTAGTAGGCAAGGTCTATAGAAAATTTCTCCATGATGTATGCTAAATGATTCTGCTCCTTACACTACCATACACCAGTAATTTTATAATCTGCATGCACATTTATACATAGCGTGATGAAGTGCATACTTGTGGAACTAGGCGAGCGGGATTTGATTTGTATTATTGGGGACAGTAGGTTGGGCTGCTTTCACCAGGCCTTCTAAATCAGTTAAACTTTGGAAAATTGACTTGTTTTTTTCTGGCTGGTCCAGAATATCCAATTAACATTTCAGTGACTTAAGTGCATCTTATAATAATCCATCTCCTGGAGCTGCCTTAATTGCTCATAGAAAAATACATTTGTGCCATAAAAAATGTATTTTGGGGCTGGAGGAAGATGAGCCTGGCTGTTCAGAATGCTGAACAGATGGTGGTGTAGAGTCCTGGACTGCAAATTCATCCCTGCTCTGGGGTGCCTGCAGATTAGGCCGCCCCTCTGGAACACTGCAGAGCCAACGAGCAGCCATCCAGGGCCCTTTTATAATAGCTGGTGTTGCGGCCTGTGTTGAACAACAAAAAATAGCAGTTATTTTCATTTTCACGTAGTTATGCCACAAACTGCTGGATCTACTTCCTAGCTGTGAATATAGGTAATCAGATGCTACCTAGCAGCTGTTCTTCTGTGGGAAGCTACTGTAAATATCTCAATTAGGCATTTTCAGTCTTTGGAAAAGTAGTGTTTGTTAAAATATATTAATGTTTCATGTTGTTAAATTAGAAGCAAACTCCTATATTTCATTAATTTTATAAAAATGTTCTATTAATGCAGTTTATGCTAAATAAATTAGTTTTTTCAGACTTCATGTATTTACTGTAGGATTTCAATACTTGGAAATTCTAAAATCTTGGTGATAATAAAAATGAAAATCCATAGCTAAGCTGTTCACATGCAACAGAAGGTTAGATATTCTTCTCCCATAAATGATCCATTCAAATTGCATCTTCCTCAGTTGGGCAAGGACAGAAGAAATTTGACATAGTACATTCTAAATATTAATACAATTGGGTTATTTCATGCAACCTATAGGCAAGGATAGACCAGATCTGAGTTAGAAAATCTTTCAGGAGAATGTTATTCCCTACACCCCACACAGATGGTTAAAAGAACCTCCAGCTCAATTGCTTCTACACACTAGAACTACAGTATTTGAAAGAAGGATATTTCTTAGCTTAAAACCAGCACCAGCTTCTTTACCCACAAAATCTGAGGTCAAAGTCACAACTCTAATATTACTTTGACAGCAATCTCAGCATTTTGGAGACAGGGACTTTAGTCTCACCATAACTCTAAGTCACACCCAACAATTACCCAATACAAACATTGTTCTCTGCTACCTGTGCATAGGGAGTAGTTTTATGATATGCCCATCTAGTCTGTGTAATAGTAATTTTTAAATCAAGCAGGTCAGAAACTCAAAGCTGGAGTTCTGCAGAGTGCATCTCCAGCCTCTCTCTCCTGTTGTGCTTAAAGATAACGACTCTTGGGGGCAGGTATTTCCTGGCAGTTACTGACCGGCTGGAGGAATTGATGCTCTTGGCATTGCCTGAGGTACTTAACCTGGCTGGTCATTAAGTGATAGGAAGTGTCTGATCTGGAATTCATTATTGTCATTATAAAGAGAAATAATACAACTCTTACTGAATGTGAGAAAATTGAGTATTACATCATCATGTGGGGATTTTTGTTTATAGCTCTGGATTTTTGCTAGTAACTAAAGAGCAAAAACACTAGCAGAAGTGAGGTTGTCTTTTCTGGAGTCTATTAAATTTACAGTTGTGTTAAGTTTTATGCCCTCAGGTGTAACACTAGTTGGAAGATCAGCTATGTCAGATGGCATCTCCCTACACTACTATTCCACTTGCTGTAAGTTCTGAACCACCAGTAACTGCACTCTACTCACAGGCACGTGCACACTTAGGCACATTTGTTTCATATCTTACTCCTTTTAGCACTAACCAACCAAGACTGCTATGGAAGGCTAGCTGCTTGGAAGCTGAGCTGCCAGTGGTGCTGGCACCAACAGTCATCACATTTCCAGTGGAGGTGCCTATACATCTAGAATGTCTGAACAGGGGAAGAATAAGCTTTAAATCACTGATGGCAATGTAGCTGGTGAAGATGCTAAATCTGTTAAATAAGCCTAGAACTAGTGTGATCTAGTGGAAATTTACTGTAAGTATAATTTTTAAAAGTCTTGGCTATCAAAGAAAGCACTGAAAAAAGAAAGCCCTCAGCTCTGGTCGCTACTGTGCATTGGAACAATGAAAAGGTGCATCTCATTCTTCTGATCTGTATTTCATCCAAAACTCCTTCAGATTTCCTTTGAACCAAAACCTAGTGAAAGAGGAAGGAGTGTTTCAATTTGCTTCCCTTGACTTTGTGGACAATATTGCCAAAAACCAAGTGAAATAAGTAGCTTTGTATTTGTTGTGTCCAAGTTTTGTTATACTGTGTGGGTCCTTTAGTCCCCCATGCACTTTGTGCAAAGACTGGCAGAAGCTTTGCAAATGCACATCAGGACAGAAGATAAAGGATAGGAAAAGAGAGAGTGAGAAAGGATGTGATTTACTATAGGTTGTGCAGCAATGCAGAAGCAGAAGTGAGAGTTCTGTTCAAGTCCTGTCATCTTCAGTTTAATGAGCTAGTCATTAATCACATTCATGTCCTTTTGCACCAATGACACATTTGTTGCAGTTTTTAGAACTCGCATCTTCATTGGGAAAGAGCTGTTTTTAAAATGAATTAGTTTACTCATTAAAGCAGACAGAAAGGAAGGCTAACAGCAAACTGTGATTAACTGGACAAACAAATTAAAAAGACCTTTAAAAGATACTCATGTGCTTCCTGTGATTACAGATTGCAGTCACGAGGCAAAGCATCATATACATATGCAAATGTTTTTATTCCACATTTTTGTTTGAAGAGTAATGGCATTTATTCATCACTTGAAGTTTATGCACAGATTTATTTTGACTGAATATATAACCTGATGGCCAGGGGTGCATATGCCTAGCATCTAGATTATACTGCAATCTAGATATGTAATCAGATTTAGAACTTTACTCAGTTACTTGAGAATACAGTTAAAAAGAAATGTCATTAAACACGTGGAATCTGCATATGTACTGAGGTTTTATCTTTGAATTTTGACAACTGATAAAACTCACAGCTGACCTCTTGAAGAAGCTTATGTTTCAGTGTGGTATTAGCACAAGATAAAAATGTTACCAAGTGTAACATCATGCTGTTCATTTGAAATTCACACAGAAGACCTCAGGATTGCACATGAATTATAGATTGCGAAGCCTGAGCCAGGTCTATGATTATGTTTTAATATAAATCCATTTCTGAGTTACACCACAATGAATATAAGAATGTTGAGCAATAAAAACCCTGAGACTACTGTATAGACACAAAGATCATTGGCAACATGCTATGTGATTTGTGCATTATTTGTGTGATGTGCCATGACACTGACACATGGAATTGAGTGATTAGAGCTCCATGCTTCCAGTTTTAAAGGATGTTCCTTTAAGTTGAATTGATTCACCGGAATCATTTACTTTTGCACTGCTTGGTATAGTACCCCAATAATCACTACTGCTTCAGCTCACATCTCTCAAATAGAGTATTTTTACTTTATTTAGTGTACATGTAGCAGGAAAGTCAGCCTTTTGCAACATCTTACAAGCTGATCTCTCTCTGAAGAGTTTGTGGTACTCTTGGTATTTTCTAAAATGCCTATCAAATGGGTCTTGATACCATAACTGATAACAAGACATTAATACAGAAGACCACCCACATTTTCGTGCCTCAGTTCACTCATTCAGACTTACTGAATGTTATTGCAACTAAATAGGTGGGATCGTCACTAGACAAGATGCCTATACCAATCCTTTAACTATATCGGGGCATACTAAACAACAAAACCAGAAACATCCCCATCTGTATGAACTGCATGGACTTCTTTACAGCTCTCAACACCTCCGGAAGAGCAAGAATGAGAAACAGTTTACCACTAACTGGGACTAAATATCTCAGCTTGAACACTCCCTTCATGGGACCACAGAACTATATAAGAAATGTAAGTCAATACTCCAAGGTAAAACACTTCTACATGTTAGGGAAAAAATGCAAACAAATTCCAGGGCTCAGCAAAAGACAACAGCAGATGAAGAGACTCTACATTTAAACGGATTATGATTTTCATGGAACCTGACAGTATTTGAGGGCATGATGTGGCAGTTCATGTCATTAATCTATCATTTGCTCATTTTGCTCTTCTCAGCCACTCATTATATTACTGGGCATAGCTTATTTGCAGTCCATGCTTCATGATCCTGTTCCAGTACCATTTCCTTCTGTAGGAAATCTTCCTTTCTAGTTCTTCATTGGCCTTGTGCACTAAGGAGAAACTAGACCTGCAGGTGATATCTTTATCTCAAGCAGAAAGTGGGTCACTGGCTTTTCATAAAGCTGGGGATGATAGTTTCCCTAGATTTTTATCCTCACCTGCTGCTCCTGCATTTTTAAAAGCTTCAAGCATATCCCAGCTCCCTGGGAGGCACTTCCATATTATTTCCCTCAAGCAGGCCGCAATCGCATTTTCATCCTCCAGCTGGGAGAGCACAATAAGACTTCCCCCAGAAGTCTGTCAATGCAGATCATTTAATTAGGCCAGATGGGATCACTCTAGCAGAAGTGCAAAGCTCTTTTTCCCCTTGGAACCACTAATGCTGCCTTCCCAGTGTTTGGTTTAGGCAGTCAGGGGGATAAAGACATAATACATCCTTCGTACTCTGAAGAAGGCACTGAAGTTGTCGAAGGTTTAAGTATTCAACCTTAACTTTGTTCTTTAACTTATTTAACTCAGTGTTTTCCTATATTCATACATAGCATGAGAGTAGTACCATTATTCAGCTTGTACCGGTGGAACTCCATGTGTTCTGAAACAGAAGCTGCTCTTAGAATTGAGTACATCTTGATAGCTTAAACACAAAGGTTTATCCGTATGCCTAAACAAGTACTACAGATCAAGCGTTAAGGCTATGTTCAGGAGACAGAAAAACAACTCTGAATATTAGCTGAAGTGCTTATACAACTTATTTTGCACCGTCATGATCTAATAGATCTATGATCGTGATTAAAGAATTTGAGTATTTGTAGTGTTAGATAGCCTGAAACTCACTCTTAAATATACAGAGCTTATTTCCACATATTCTTCTGTTCACGTTATTGTTAACTGACATAGTATTGCCTGGCTATGTATTTCTTACCTTAAAACTTATCCAAGACCAAAGAAATCTTGAGACATGTTAAATTTAACGGCAACGCCTTTAACAAACTTAAAACTAAGGCTAACAAATTCTCAGAAAACTCATTCATTTTTCAAATTATAACAATATTCAGAAAAGAAAGTCAGATTTGCCTATTTAAGGTAAAACTCTGCTTTAAGCAAACATACATCCAAACTGAAGGCATGAAATACTAACTGCTTATCTGTTGTAGGTACACTGGTGAGAGCAAGGATATGTTCTTCCTACTTACACAAATTACACCCACATGCTTAGATCTAATGCAGCCTTACAAGGAGCCTGTTAGTGAGAATAAGGTTCATTGTTTGGTATTTCTTAATATTCTTGACAAATTTAATGAATAATGGCAGTTATGATAATGGGCAAATTTGCATGTATTGATCCTCTACAGATCTGAACTGAAATCACAAGCAAAATTAACATGGGCAACATTGACCTGAGCTGAATTCACAGCAGCAACCCAGTGCTGTTAGACCCATTATCCAGCCCCCAGAGCCTCCCATTCTGCAGTGTGAGCTTAAGTATAACACACAAACCAGACAGCACAATTCCCAAGCTGTGACTTCCAGCAGATTCCCTTACTCTTACCCTGCTCCCCATCTTTTTTTTTTCTTCTTTTTTGTCTTTTTCAGACTTAATGACAAGGAAAGGCAAAACTTATTTCCTACCAAGGAAGGTAAACAGTAGCATGGGTCAGCAATCAGTACACCCCGTTACCTAAGGGAGAACACTCAGTTTCTCTACATTATCACTTGCAGCACAGTCACGGGTAAATGCAATTTAAGGACTACAAAAAACAGCTAGGATTTGCAACACACAGCCACCCACAGCCCTGGAGTAAACACAAATGTGCCCTATTGCAGTACCTGGCAGGCCGGATGCCTAAAATGCCAGTGAGGGAGAAAGCAGCCAAGAAACCCCATAGGCAATGGTGGTAGGATGATAGCTTATTCTAGTTAGGTACTTGCTAACTTTCCCCGTAAGTGCCTAGATTCTCAGCCTGTGAAGGCCAGAGGGCTCCAGTAATGAAGACGTAATTCGCTGTTAGAAAGCTGTTATCTCCCTAGCTAGACAGCAACTGAGCAGAAGTAATGAAGTAGGCATTTGGAGCCAAGTATAAAATTATGCAAGTAGGGACATAATATTTACATTCTTCTAATAAAATAAAGCTCATAGGAAAGCATTCATGTACACAGGACTATCCAAGACAAGGCATAGAGCTAGTAGTGTACAGGGACAGCCAGAACAGAGCCTAAGGGCAGGTCAGCAGAGACAAGGGCAGTCACAGCACTGGCCAGGCCACTGCTTGTCTGCTGGGATGGCCCCACAATGCTGGGGCTGGAGGCACAGGACAGGAAAATGGCAGCAACAGCTCCTGTTAGCAAGCACCAAGCAAAAGCAAGGCAACAACTTAGAATCAAGACTAACTTGAAGCCACATAGGAATAAGAAACAAACACCTCAACACAGCTTAAACCAAGACCAAATGCCCAGGCTGGAGCTTATATGGGGCTTCTGGGCCCACAGCTGGAGGCTACACGGTAGCAGTCCCATGTGAGGCTGCTCACTGCAATTAAAGGCTGCTAAAGTCAGTAATGACAGGGGAGGTGTAGGAACTCCAACCATGTCTTTTGGGGTGGCAGCTAGGAGGTATGCGGGTTAGCCTAGAACATCTTAATGGCATCAGCAATGGCATTAGATGCCTGGGCTTAGGCCACAGAAGCCCGCCTGCAGTGACTAATTGCACTACAGGCGTTGCAGCTCTTCCTTACTCCGTGTTAGCGGTGTGAGAATAAGTAAATTAGGCTGAGGGACACAGCAATTGTGGTGTGGGAAGCTGCAGGGGCATTTTAATTTGGTGTTGTATAGAATGGGATTTTCAATTCTGAAGGTAAAGCAAGCAGTTAAGAAAACTTACTTGTGCTTTACTGCAATGAATTCTTAAGTTATTTCTGACTTTCATGAAGCAAAAATAAAACAAATTATTTTGATATTAACTACTTTAATTTTCTTTTATAACTCTATTGAGGGAAAATTATTCAATAAGTAGTTTTCATTTAGAAATCAGAATGGAACACAAAAAAAATTGAGTCAAGAAATGTATGTAATCCTTTTCTTCAAAGAGTTATTGTTTTGACAAAAATACAATAAATGGAAGAAGCATGCTTGACCAGTTGAGCTTTAATAGAGGGTTTTGTGTGGATTACGTAACAGGTTCTTAAAATACTGGTACAATAACTCGTTATTTTTCTTCCCTTTTTTGTGAATTTAAGAATGCCTTCCTGGTGTAAACTAGCAGTGGTGTTTTTTTCCTGTTAGCTTGCTGTTATGGCCTAATGCATCAAACCAAATTCTGAATTTTTTTAAAGGTAAGTTTTAATTTAGTCAGTTGGTTGTACTTTGCATGAACACCCAAGACTCACACTTGAGATCTATCTAGGCAGCTATTAAGGTACAGAGGATGTATTAAGGAAAGCTAATAGAAAAAGTATTGAGGTTCTTAATATGTTTTGCAAAGAACATCAAATCTGCTATATCTCTGCTTTTAATCATTGCTGACTGTGAGTTTACCTGTTTCTCTGCTTAAAGAATCTTGGGGGGGGAGGGGGAATGATTCCTCATATTATGATTTACAACTGCTAACTCATTTATGCTGCTATTATTATTATTTTAAAAATTGGGTTTAGAGGTATTAAATAGTTGGGATGTAATTCAGGTGTTGTAGATGTGGTTGGTCAGAAGTCACGTAGTAGGTGTTCGTCTCGTTGGTGTGAGAGAGTTAACTGGGAAAGGCTGCGATTTGGTATAGGCTTAAAGCCTCTCTTGGGAAGTGGCAGAAGAATGGATCCTGTAGACTCACGAGTATTTTCTGAAGCTTTTCCTTCCTGGACTTTTAAGGCATACTCTCAGCACGTTTCCCCCAGAGCATATAAGAAATACGGTTTTCATGCATAGTTTGAAAGGTAAGCGAAGAAATGTTGCTAGACATATAAAGCTGTAAAATGGTCAGCCTGCCTTACCAAGATGCTACTGCCTACTTCTGCTACCTTGGCATGGGGGACAAGTTAAAGTCTCTGCTGAGTGCTAGGAAGATTCCCTACTCGATACATTTTTTTTTTTTCTTAAGTAGTAAAGGGCAATTTCCTAGAGCAAACTGGAGTTATAATTCTAATAGAAAGCAATTGCACCAATTAAATCTAACCATGATATCAGGGATAAAGCAGTGTATTCCCATTGCTAAGTTTCTGAGTGAAATGACAACAGAACTAGATACACCACGAACACACCAGAATGAGGAATATGTTCCATTTATTATCAGGTTCTGTTATGTCTTAATTCCCAACTGGTTTCGTTTCTCTAAGGCATTACTTAATGTGATATTCTGACTTCTAATGATGGCTAATACAGAGCTAGCGTCTGGTGTAAAGCTGTTATTTAAACAGTTTTAATTTGTTATGAATACATAAAATACATAAAGTACTTGATGTGCACTGTATCATCAGAACTTGTTCCTAACCTTTATTAATCTGATTAGTTATTTTATATGAGAGTAGAATTAGATGCTTGCAGTAGAAATGCCAAGAGTTAGATATGATGTCTTTATTCAAGAGAAAATCAGTTAATCCAATTTCTAAGAACATATGCTAGTTCTGCTGGTTATAAATCCTTTCCAAGATGACTTAAGTTTCTCTCAGCTTCCTCTAAATGCCTTTTCCTAGTAGAAGCTGAGAGTTATGTAATCATTCTGATTATATATTTTTTAATGAAACAATTATTATTTAAATAAAAGACCTAAAAATAGTCATATACTTGGATATTAGAAAAATCAATTGTTGGAAAATATTCAGATACAACTATTTTGAAATACTGTTATGGCTCTGAAGAATAGTAAAGCTTTATACTTTTGTCATGTAAATAACAAAATTCAATATATCTGTTTCACTGGAAATTGTTTTAAAAGAGCATCAAATGTCTCATGTAAAAATTCAGCTTGCAGCATTCCCCACTAGGGAAGTGACTCACTGCCTGCATAGAGCAGTGTTTCTCCAGGACTTCCATGGATGCTTTAGAGAATTACTGAGTGCATCCTTACATACAATTTGATTTGGGGAAGCCATACTCTTATTTTACAGACTGGCCAAGAGTTTCTTTATACTTAAAACTGAATTTGGATTAAGTTAAGGAGGTCAGTTGGAAGTGAAAATGCCATGAATAGAAGAGCATAGATAGACCTTTGCAAAGCCTTGTGGTCAACCACAAAGATGCAAGCTCGACTAGCTTCCCTCATCTTGTGCTGTATCCTATTAAGTATACGTCCTCCAGTCTTGGAAAAATCAAGATTACCTAATCTATAACATAGCATCGTTTAATTCATACGAAGTACCTGGTGAACATGTATCCAGTTGTCTTACAGCACAATGACACCAGTATGCAGTCTCATTTTTAACATCCACATATCTCTTACCGTAGTAAACAAAAGTTACACATGTGGATTAAACACATTTTGTAGTGGGTGATTGATCACTTCCCATTGTTCACTGCAAAACACAAACTGTTAACTCTCTTATCCTCTGGATGAGAGCAAAGGCCAGGCTTGGAAGTTGGATATTATTGATGTGGTTTGTTGTTTTTTTGTGTTTTGTTTTGTTTTGTTTTTTTTTGAAGTGGTTACACATCAAGCCACAGTCTGTTTAATTCTTTAATAAAATCATATATATTTTAGATTGTTTTAGTATTAGGAATGAGTCCCTCAGACACTCTGGTCTGCTGAAACATTTGATTCATTTTGTGCTGGTTGCACTTTTGTAATGAAACCCTGAAAGCAGCCAAGAAGCCTTACAGAGTGCTACTGAACATAGCTGTGAATTATTGCTGTAGTAACACTCACAGAAATAAGCATAGCTTCCAGTCTCAGTGGAAGGTTTGTGTCTGCTTGGCTTTCCAGTCACAGCTTCTTACTCCTTGTGCTGCGGAGGCTGGGATTCCTGTGGGGGTGCTGGGCACAGTCTAGAAGGACAAATATTTATGGTGCCCAAACAGCTTTCTAATCAGCTATAAAGA